>NW_007232414.1:251510-287157 GCF_000164805.1 Carlito syrichta
ACCCAGCCGCTTTATACTCTCTCTGGACCAATCACCTGCCGCCACCCTGGTTGCATCACACTGGACGCCCCGCCGACGCCACCCCATTCTCTCCTCCCCCACGGCCCCCACCTCGCGCCAACCTAACCGACAGGGCTCTCCGGAATCTTAGCAGACCTTCTGATCTGTGGTTTTTGCCAGCCCAGTTCCCACGTGCCCTGGACTGCGCCATCCATCCCCAAATCCCTAGGTTTCCCATCATCAGTTTTGGCTGCCTAACAGAAAACAAACGATGATAGAGCTGCAGGGAGACTCCAATACACGAGGACAGTGAGAGGAGAGGTTTCACACCCTTTCTCTCAGCAGTTCACATAAGAAGCAACAAAACATCAGGCAGATGTAGAATGTCCTCAAAGCAAAGCATCCCGATCATATCTACCTATTATCTATTATCCTTGTGTCTGTATAACAACTGTTGATAATGCATCAATTTAAAGCACACTTGGACCCATTGCTTTGTTAAACTCTGCTGTGCCCACGTGGCTTCTTGAGCTATGACCCGCCATGTTTCCTAGCTTTGGCCCCTTCCCTTCCCTACCTTGGAGAGGTGAGTCCCTCGCCCACTCTGCTTTCTAAATAAACTATATTTTCCAATCTTACTTCTGTGGAATTCTTGCGTCTTTTGTGCGGCCCCGGATCACAAACCAAACATTCCCCCTCCCGCCCCCTTGTGGATCTGACCTAAGATTTCGGAGGCCCCACTGGGATTCTGGTACCTAACAATTTTAATTTTAAAAAAAGTTTTAGAGACAAAATCTTGCTATGTGGCCCATGCTGGTCTCAAAGCTTCTGCCTGGAAGGGATCCTTCTGCCACAGTCTCTGAGTAGCTGGAATTAAAAGCATAAGCCGCTGTGCCCAGCATGGAGAGGAATTTGGCATGCACAAAAAACAAACTGTTGGTAGTATATCTGAATGCAGTGTAACATGGTTGTTACTAGCATGGACTCTGGGTTAAAATCTAATTAGTAGTTGCTTAACTTAGAGTTAGTCATGCAACAAGTATCTTGGTGCATTTGTTTTCTCATCTGTAACAAAAAGGGGTGATAATAGGGATGATAATATGACCTCATAAAATTGTTGTGAGGATGAAATTAGTTAAATATATGTAAAATTATTCGAATATCACTATGCTTGATCATCAGACATGTGTACTTGACATGTACTATCTTTCAAAGTTTTAACAGCCACCCTACAAATAAGTATTATTAATTTTATTTTACATGTTGAAACTACTAGACTTTGGGGTCCAAAATATCTTGATTTTAACTCTAGCTCTTAGATATTTTTCTTGGTCAAGATTTAACTTTTATTTTTATATTTTTGAATCGGGCTCACCCAGGCTGGAAGCTTACCAGGGCCTTGGCATCCTGGACTCAATAGATCCTTCCGACTCAGCCTCCCAACTAGCTGAAACTCCAGGCTTGTGACACTACACCTGGCTAATGTTTTTGATTTTTTTTTTTTTTTTTTTGTAGAGATGAGGTCTTGCTGTGTGACCCAGGCTGGTCTTGAACTCCTAGGCTCAAGCAATCCTCCCACCTCGGCCTCCCAAAGTACTGGGATTACAGGCATAATTCACCATGCCTGACCTTTGGTCAAAATTTTAAAAATTACCTTGAGCTGATATTCAGGAGATGATGCCTACCTCCTATACTTGCTGTTAGAATGGAGTGAGTTGATGAATGTAAAGTGCTTTGCACCATGCCTGGCAAATGTGAACAGAATTGCAGCTTTGTCCATCTCTAGAAAGCACTGTTCACATTATAATTTATGTAAATAGCGTTCCAGTTTCCTTTTTGATACAAAAATCCTTACATAATACTATTTAACCTCTCTTGAATACTTGCAGTGATGAAAAACTCATCACTTCAGGTAATGGCCTATTTTTCAGAATTTTTAAAGATTGTTAGAAAATTCCTCATTGTGGTCAGCTGAAATCTGCCTTAAATATGGACCCACTGAGATGAGCTCTACTCCTTTGAATGGCACAGAATCTCATGTAGGGTCCTCACAGTCCTTACGCAGGTAGATGAGGCAGAGTCATGGACCAAGAGTATCTATGGATAGATTTCAAGGGTCTGTAAACTGAGATAGGGAAAAACAATATTTTAATTCTTCTAAATTTATATTATTTTCTATTATTGAATGGAAGCAACAAGCCACAGTAGTATTAACATTCCTTATGATGTTGTCAATAAGAGAAGTCACTGATATTTTTGTACCACATTTCAATTTTCCCAGAAATCTTAAGATGTCATTTACACTCAGTGTTACTTTTTAATTTCATAAGTTATTAGTTCTGTGGCTATATCTTATTTGTGTTGATAAAAAATTGCTATATCACTACTTTGTTTTTAAAAAATATTTCAATAATTGCATTTCGATATAATTGGTTTATTTGTAATCCTATGTGCTACATTGTACATTTAAAAACATTATCTGCCAGACTCGGTGGCTCAGCCTGTAATCCCTCGCTTTGGGAGGCTGAGGTGAATGGATTGCCTGAGCCTGCGGGTTCGAGACCTACCTGGGCAACTTGTGAGACCTCATCTCCACAATAAATTTAAAAAAAATCAGCCGGGCATGGTAGCTCGTGCCTGTAATTCCAGCTACTTGGAAGGCTGAGGTGAAAGGATCACCGGAGCCCAACAGGTCGAGGCTGCAGTGGCTGAGAGCGGCCACTGCACTCCAGTCTGGGCGACAGAGTGAGACTCCAACTCAAAAAAAAGAAAAAGAAACCCTGGTCTAATTCCTTGTTTATAAGTCAGTCCTTCAAATATTTGAAAATTCTAAGTCTTGTAAGGTTTCTCTTTTTCAGACTAAATGGTTTGTCTGTTTGTTTATTTGTTTTTTTTGAGTTGAGGTCTCTCAGGCTGGAGTACACTAACACAATCACAGCTCACCACAGCCTTGAAATCCTGGACTCAAACAATCATCCTGCCTCAGCCTTCCAAGTAGGTGCACCTCACTGTGACCAGCTAGTTTTCTGAATTTTTAAATTTATTTATTTTGGAGAGAGAGAGTCTTGCAATGTTACTCAGGCTGGTTTCAAACTCCTGGGCTGAAGCAATCCTTCCACCTCCACCACCCAAGGTGCTGGAATTACAGGCGCCACTGTGCCTGGTCCAATCTAAAAGTTCTTAGTATCTATTTCAGGAGATAACTTTCAGGAAGCTATAGCCTGGGAAGTGCCAACATGGGAATGAGAACCTGCTCTGGAATTTCAGGCATCAGAGGACCAGAGCCAGCTACCCAAGCAGGCAGCAAGACCATTCTGCAGCAACACATGAGGAATGAAGAGACCAACCAAAATGGGTGAAACTTCAAGAAAGTAGTCCTTTGATTGGGTGTATATGAGGCGGGGGAGGGGGTGAAGGTGGTAGAAACACAAGTTTGCAGAGTCACAACTAGCACACAGAGCTCAGGGGTAGAACAAAAATCATTACGCTAGGCAAAAACAAAACAAAAAAAACAAAACCAAAAACACACTTGGTACCTTTACACAAATTAACCCTAGTTATTTGTTCATAAAGCAAATCTCACTGTATTTCAGGGAAATCAAATCACGTTCATGTTTGTGATAATGTCATTATGCTCAAAGTCAACGAAAGAAAGCAAACTAGAAGGTACTATATGGTTGTAAATTTAAAGTACCCTGAGGAGTAAAATATAAATATGAGAAAACCAAAATGAAAAGAGACTGTTTTGACTGATGCTATGATCATGATATTGAAATTCATTTCCTCTCTCTGTGCTAGGAATTCCACTGTGTGGTCTCAATTCATCCTTAATTAACCTGTGCATTAAAACATCTGAAGCATATGCTTCCTGAAAACATATGTCATTTGACTGGCTCTGGTCCTCTGATGCCTACAATTCCAGAGGAGGTTCTCATTCCCATGTTGGCACTTCCCAGGCTACAGCTTCCTGAAAACATATGTCATTTAACTGTTTCGTCTTGTCCCCCTGTGTTACCACTAATTTGTGAATCCAAACAGGCTGAAAAACCAAGCTGACTTGCAATCGTCTTCTTAGGGGTCTCTAAAAAATGTGAGTTATCAACTTGTTTCCTGGGGCATTTGGCAACTGTATCCAGAGGGCTTGGCAGCACCAGGTATGATGAGCGGAAGTGCCAAAAGGGAGAAGGGGCTCACAGACCCAGGTGACTAGCACTAAACTTATTGCCAATTGTCTTGCTTGGGCTCTCTCCTCAGCTGAACTTTTAAAGATTTTCCTAATTGCACAGACTGTTACCAAAATCATTCGGGCTCTGACAGCTTACACTTATTCCTTTAAATCCCATCACTATTTCTAATTATGTAAATTCTTAGAACCACTCTATCACTGCTATAATCAGAGAACTGATACCTTTTACCACAAATATAAATAAACCCTAAGAAACGAGTAAAGCAAAAATACACGGAATAGCACAATAATGGAATTAAACTATCTACCAGGTATATGGGCAAGTTTTTTAGTCTCTTTGAGTCTTTTTGATACATGGAAGCACACCCTCCATGCTACTACTCAAGCAGTAATGCTATTAAACCAATTTTAATGAGAGTGTTCAAAATAAGAATTCACTTTTTTTGAGGCATCCACTAGAATAAAATTTCCATTATAGCATGAACCTTATTTCACTCACTACTAATGATCAGCATTCATACAGTGCCTGGACAGGTAAGTGGGGCTAACTAGCATTTGCTGAATGAACATTCTTCCCCAAATACTATCTCATTTGATCCTCTCAGAAAGCCTATGAGCCTGGGTTTTATTCAGTAAACTTTTCACTTTGAGATAATTGTAGATTTTCATGCAGCAGTAGAGAAATAATACATGTGAGATACATAGTAAACAATACAAGTTGGTCTTGTGTACAGTTTACTAGATTCCCACAGTGGTGACATCATGCAAAACTACAGTTAAACATGTAAACCTGGATATTGACATTGATATGATCTGTCAATCTTATTGGGATTTTTCCATTTGATTTGTACTTATGTGTACCTCTCTGTGTGTACATAGTTTTAGGCAATTCTATCATGTATGTAAGTTTGTATATTCACCATCTTAATCAAGATACAAAACATTTTCATGCTCATAAGGACCTCTAATGTTCTTCTTTTGTAATCACACCTTCTTCCATCTTGTTCTCTCTCCCTCTTCTCTCTTCAGTCCTGACCCCTTGAAAACAAAACATCTGCTCTCTAATTTACAATTCTGTTGTTTCAAGAATGATATATAAATAAGCCAAACCCAGTGGCTCATGCCTGTCATCTCATCACTTTGGGAGACCAAGACGAGACGATCACAGAACCTAGCAGTTAGATGTAAGCATAGGCAATATAATAAATCCTCATATCTAAGAAAGAAAAAAAGAAAAAACCTATGTGGTGGCTAGTGCCTGTAGTCCCAGTAACTCAGAAGGCTGAGGTGAAAGATTGCTTGAGCCCAAGAGATCGAGATAGCCATGAGCCATGATTGTGCCACTGCACCTCAGCCTGGGTGACAGAGTGAAAACCTGACTCAAAACAATAACAACAACAAAAAAGAAATGCAAAACAAAAATAATTTCATATAATTTAAATCATACAGTAGAATGTTACATAAATGAAATTCTGCTGTATGTAACTTTTCTTTCTTTTCTGTATAATTGCTGAAGACTCTTCCAGGTTGCTGTCTTCATCAACAGTTTGAGGTTTTTATTGCTAGACATATTCCCTGATATGGACAAATTTCAGTTATTATTTAACCGTTCACCCACTGGAGGGCTTCTGGAATGTCTCATTTGGGTAGTATGAATAAAGCTGCTATGTACATATCTCTACATGCTTTTATGTGAAGCTAGTATTTATTGTAGCCCATTTTAATAAGAAATAACTTATGCTCAGAGAGCTTGCTTAAAGTCATTCAACTGACCAGTGACACAGTTGGTATTTGAATTTAATTCTTGCTTCCAATCCTATTCACCTGATCCAGAAGCAATTCCTCTTGTGCAACATTAAAATAATTTAAAGAAGTACCAGAAAGCAAATTAAAAACATTGAACCACATCCTGTTTTGAATTCACTTTCAATTGTAATCATAACAGGAATACTCTTGGGTTTAGTGCTGACAGGTTTTTAAATCTCTGGAAGTACCAAGAGGAAGTTATGCCTCAAGATAAGAGCTTTAAGGGAGAATAGGATTTAGACAGAATTTAATCGAATTATAGTTTTGCTCAGAATGGCATTCTGTGTTTTGAAAGCAATACTGCTTGCCACTTGTGATACAAGATCAACTTTAAAAATATTTTAAGACTGAGTTGATTTAAACAAAAACATAAAATAAGCAATAATATAGATGGTTCAAAAAAAAGGACAAAAAATAGTGGATGTGGACAGCAATTGTTGAATTTGAAGAAACACTGCACAAAGAGACACTGGGACATTTCACCCCATTCATAAACCACTTGAATTGTATTCTAATATACTGCACTGTGTTTTGATACAATTGGCTACTAGGAAGGCTGACATGGAAATACCAGCTCAGCCCAGCAAGTCCAGGCCGCAGTGTGCTACTTTACTCCAGCCTGGGTGACAAAGTGAGACTCCAACTCAACCAAGAGAAGAAAATAAATAAAAGAAGACTCAAATGACTCAAATTAAAAATGTAAGAGGATACATTTTTGAGAAAAACAAAGGATAGATTACTATAAAAAATTGCATGCCCGAAAGTTAGATTATCTAGAAGAAATGGACAGTCGACTAGGAACACATAATCAACCAAAAAAAAAAAATCACAAAGAAATAAAAATCTGGATGGAACTAGAACTAGTATGAAAACTACATTTGTAATCAAATTCTCCTCATAAAGAAAATGCCTGCGAAGCACCAGATGGCTCACTGATGAATTCTAACAAATTAGAAAATTAACAGCAATCCTTTCACACTTTGAAGATTTTATAGAAGGAAACTGCCTAACTCTACCTATGAGACCAGAATTGCCCTGACACTAAAGTCAGAAAGACACAAGAGAAGAGAACTACAGACCAATCACCTTATGGATATTGACCAGAAATCTCAGCAGAATACTAGCAATCTAAATTCAGAAGCATATTGAAAGGATTACACACCCAAGTCATGTGGTATTTACACCTGTTTCAACATATAAAAATCAATCAATATATAAAAAATAACCAATTAACAAAATGAACAGGAAAAAACACGAGATTTTCTCAATGCCGAAAAAAACATTTGACCTAATTCAACATACTTTGTGATAAAACACTAAATAAATTAGCACACCTCCTCAACAAGGTGAGGCCACATACTAAAACCCCACAGCTAATAGTACTGTCAGTGGTGAAGGACTGAAAGATTTTCCCCTAAGATCAGAAACAAGACAAGGATGATTACTTCCACAACCTCTATTCAACTTAGTACTGGAAGTTCTAGCTATAATATTCAGAAATTAAAGACAAATAAGAGGCATCTGAATTTTGAAGGAATAAAGTTATCTATTGGAAAATAGCATGATCTTATGAAAAGAAACCCTTAAGAATTCTACAATCTCAAAAGTTTCTAAAGTGAATAAACAAATTCAGCAAAGTGGCAGAAAGTAGAATCAATATACAAAATTAAGTGCGTTACTTTACCCTAACAATCGTGATCCAAAACAGAAAATTAAGTAGAGAGTGTCATTTACAATTTCATCAATAAAATACAATACAGTACTAGGTATACATTTAATCAAGGAGGCAGAAGATTTAGACACTAAAAACTGCAAAACATTGCTAAAACAAATTAAGGAAACTAAAAATAATGGAAAGGCATTTCATATTCATTAATTGGAGACTTCATTTGTTCAGATGAGAATACTGACCAAAGCTATCTACAGATTCAGTTGAATTCCTATCAAAATCCTAATGACTTTTTTGGTTTTTGAAAACTAACAAAATCCAGCTACACACTCGGGTCCCCTCCTTTTCTGGAAGCTTTTCTATCCTCTCAATAAATCCAGTTAAAAAAAAAAAAGAAAACTATCAAAATCTAAAGAACCCAAACAGCCAAAACAATCTTGAGAAAGAAGAAATTTGGAGAACTTTCACTTTCTGATTTCAAAACTTACAACAAAGCGGCAGTAATGAACACAGCATGGTATTGGCATAAAAATAGACATAGGCCCTTAAAATAGTCTAGAAAACCCTAAGGATAGCAGTGGCAGAGGAGGAGGAGGAGGTGAACCCCAGAGGACAGGGAAGGCGGCGGTTTGGCAGGGAAGGCGGCTGGGCAGCGGCGGCCTCAATTGCCCGGGCTCAGGCGCCTTGTTCGGCGAGGCCAGCGCGCCTGGTGAGCCTGCGTCTGCGCCTGCGCCCTATGGGTCAGCCTGGCGGGAGCTGAAACTGTGAGGCCCCGCCGGTGGGTTGGGGCAGCCCCAGATAGAAAGACTCCCTCTCTGGGTGAGAGTCTAACTCCTGTCTGCTTCCTGAACCCCTCTCCACCTATTCCATGAAACCTATCCCTGCCCCTGCTGTCCGAACGCCCTCCCCGTTTCCTGAATCAGGGAAACCTTCTGACCTATGCCTTAAATCCCCCCTGCCAACTGAACTCATTTCTCCTCGGCTGTGAGGCCCCAACCTTGCTGCCTGAACCCCCACTTCTGCTGATTTGCTGCTGTGATCCCCCTCCTCTATTTCCTGAACTTCCCTCTACCAGGAAATCTTCCATTGCTTCTGCCTGAAACCCCACGTTTGCTGCTGTGACAGCAGGTCTCAGTGTCAGGGGTCTTGCAGTCTGAAAGTGGTGGTGGTGAGTCCAGGTGCTGGATCGTAGCGGCTCTCTGTAGCTTCCTCTCCAGGTAGACCTTCCTGGTTTCAGAAAATGGCACTGGATCCGTGCAGGGAAGTGCCCCAAAGTCCCAGTGGTGATGGTGATGATCTCTCTCTGGGGAGAACACTCATCTGCTCCCGAGTGGAGACTCAGTCAGACACTCGTGCACCCAGTTACAATCCCATCCATATGCTGTGTTGTCCTCGCAAACACTCACTCACACAGATTCGTGCACTCACACCAGTTCTGCCGTCATTTTCCTAGAACTCTTAATTTCTCCACATCCTTGTCAACTCGTGTTATTTTTTATTGTTTTTAATATAGCTAATCTACTGTGAATTAAGAGGTATCTCTTTGTGGTGTTAATTCACATTTCCATCATGATTAATGATGTTAAACTCCTTTGGTGTGCTTATTGACAATGTGTGTTGAAGTCCTTTGACAATTATTAATTTAGGTGGGTTTTTTTTTTTTCTGTTGTTGAGCTGTAAAAGTTGTTTTTATATTTTGGATAATAGACTCTAGTCAGATATATAATGTGTGGATTTTTTCCTTAGATTTTCTGAGATATTGTGACATCGTAAGAATTACATATGTGGTCTCTGTCTCTGCCCCAGTGTCCTGGCATAAGAGCTCCAAGTCTTTGGCATCCATGTAGTGATGTGTCTTTTGTATGCTGCTGAGGTGACTGATGGATGGGGGCACCTGACAGCCTCAGGAGGGCTGATGCCAGGGGAACAAACAACCTTGCAATTAGAAGTTGGAACTTTCAACCTCCCCATGGCTGCTGATTTACTCACTCATGCCTATGAAATGAAGCCTTCATAAAACCCAAAATGACAGGATTGGGAGAGCTTCAAATGAAGGTGCTGGGAGCTTGGCACCTGAAAAACCCTTGGGAGTCCTGCACCCTTTTCCCATACCTCACCCTATGCCCCGCTTATTCTGGCTATTTATTTGCATCCTGAAAAATATCCTTGTAAGACATTGACAAGAGTAAGTACACTATTTTCCTTGTTTCTGTGATCCACTCTAGCCAATTACTGAAGCCAATAAGAGGGTTACCAGAGCCTCCGATCTCTAGCTAAGTTGGATGAAGGTTAGGTAACTCGAGACCTACTGTTCAGTACCGAGTTCTTAGCCTGAGGGGACCGATGCTATCTCCAGGTAGTGTTGGCATTGGATTCCACTATAGGACACCCAGCTGGTGCTGGAGAATTGGTTTGTTGGGGAATAATGCCCGCATCTGGTCGCAGAAGTGGTCTGCTTTGAGCATAATACTACAGTAGGAGAAACCAGTTAGTTGGTTTTTTTCAGTCATAACAATTTTGTCTTTCAACTTTTTTGTGCACTATAGTTTTTCAATATGAGGATATCAGTGTATTTATTTTTCCTTTTGTTGCTTGAGAGTTGCTTGCTTTTGGTGTAAGAGCAAGAAACCATTGGCACATCTGAGGTTATGAAGGTTTATCTATATGTTTTCTAGTATAGTTTTTAGTTTTAAAATTTAGGCCTTTGATCCTTTTTGAGTTAATTTTTCTATTTTACCTCATGTAGATAGCCAGTTGTCTTACATCAATTGTTGGAGATACCATTCTTTCCCTGAATTTAATGATTTTGGCCCTTACCAAAAATCAGTGGACTGTAGAGATATGCTTTTACATCTGGACTCCCAGTGCGATTCCATTGGTCTTTCTGTTTATCATTGTACCAGTATTATGCTTTTTAAATTACTGATATATTTGCAGTAAGATTTGAGATTGGTAAGTGTGAACCTCCAATTTTGTTTCTCTTTTTCAGGATTGGTTTGGCTATTGAGGGTTTCTGATAATTGCATGTGAATGTTAGGGTCAGCATTCCCATTGCTGCCCAAGGTCTTTGGGATTTTTATAGGCATCACATTGAATCTATAAGTTGTTTTGTGTAGTACTGTCATCTTAGAAAGCATTAAGTCTTCTAGTCTATTAGTATGGTATGTCTCATATTTGTTTAGAATGTCTTTAATTTCTTTCAGCTCTCTTTTATTCTTTTCATTATCTAAGCCTTGTCTTTTGATTGAATTTATTCCTAAATATATTATTACTATTGTTATTATTTCAAGTGGAATTTTCTTAACATCATTTTCAGATTATTCTTTACTAGTATATAGATATAAAATGGATTTCATATTGATAATTTGCTTGTACTTTGCTAAATTTATTTACTGACTCTAATGGATTTCATATACATATATATAATTTATCAATGCTTTTTTAAAAAGTCTCTTTTTTTTTTGCCTGATTGCTCATGATTGAGTTTACAGCCCAATGTTGAATATAGTGGTAAAGTGTTAATTCATGAGGTATTCCTGATCTTAGAAGCAAACCACCCAGTGAGTACAATTGAATGAGTTTGCTGTGGGTTTTACAGAAATGTTTTTTATCATGTTGAAGACATTACCTTGTATTCCTATATTTGTGAGTGTTTTACATTGATATGGTGTTGAATTTTGTTTAAAGTTCTTTCTGCATCAGTTGAGATGATTATGAGGTGTTTCTCCTTCCTTTTATCAATATGGTGTTTTACATGGACAGCATTTTATGTTGAACTTCCTTGAGTTTCTGGGACAAAGTAGTCATGCTTGTGATGTTTGATCCTTTTTTTACTTTGATTTTCACCGTCTTAATGATGTGTTTTTAACAGCTGTGTGACATTTAATTACCCATTTCTTTTTTTTAAATTTTTTAATTTTGAAGATGTGGAGTACAATTCAGGGTTAGGTATACAAATGTTCATTATAGCTGGCTTGGTGGCTCAGCCTGTAATCCCACGCTTTGGGAGGCTGAGGTGAGTGGATTGCCTGAGCTCATGGATTCCAGACCCGCCTGGGCAACTTGACGAGACCTCATCTCTACAATAAAAATCAAAAATTAGCCGGGCGTGGTAACGCGCACCTGTAGTTCCAGCTACTTGGAAGGCTGAGGCGGAAGGATCGCTGGAGTCCAGCAGGTCGAGGCTGAGGTGACCAGGAGCGGCCACTGCACTCCAGTCTGGGCAACAGAGTGAGACTCTGACTCAAAAAAAAAAATGTTCATTATGCAGGTACCCTTGTTGATGAGGTGTGGCCCCTCTCTCCTGGCAGTTTCCCACTACTGCCGATCCCGCCACACCCCCTGGCTGTTTTCTACTATTGCCAATCCTTTTCTTATAGTATTATTATAATTATTATTTTGAGGATGGGGAATAACGCCCACATCTGGTCGCAGAAGTGGTCTGCTTTGAGCATAATACTACAGTAGGAGAAACCAGTTAGTTGGTTTTTTTCAATCATAACAATTTTGTCTTTCAACTTTTTTGTGCACTATAATTTTTCAATATGAGGATATCAGTGTATTTATTTTTCCTTTTGTTGCTTGAGAGTTGAGAGTATTATGGACTCCAAGCCCATCCACATTGCTGTGAAGTTCATAATTTAGTCTTTCTTTATGACTGCATAATATTCCATTTTTTATATCTACCACATTTTTTTCCCCAGTCGTATTTCAATGGGCACTACAGCAGCCTCCATGTTTTTGCTATTGTGAATAATACTGCTGTAAACATGTGTGTGCAGATATCTTTTTCAGAGAGTGATTTGAGTTCCTTCGGGTATATTCCCAGTCGATTGTGGGTTCATATGGAAGGTCAATTTTTAAATCTTTTAGGAATTGCCACACTGTTTTCCACAGAGGCTGTACTAGCTTACACCACTGCCAACAGTTTGTTTAATTCTTTTAATATGTCATTGGTTTCAATTTACTATTGTTTTATGGAGGATTATTATGTCTATATTTGTAAGGCTTGTTGTTCTGTAGTATTCAGTCCTGGTGAAGTCATATCTTTGATTTTGGATTGGGAATGGCAAGGGTATGAATAGGGATTGTATTTAGGAAGATAGGTGTTAGGGTATTTTGCATTTGAAGGGTATGAGTTTGTATGTTAGAGTTAAAAATTAAAAATTGGGATTTATTGCCTAGAAACTAGGGCTTTAGCATAGGAAGCTGAGAGCAATGAGTACAAGAATAGAAAGAGGATATTAGGCTTCACGTTAGGGTTAAGTGAGGGATGAAGTGAGGCATTAAATTAGGGGTGAGGGACTAGGTTTAAAAGTGGTGTTAGAAGCCGGGCTCAGTGGCTCAGCCTGTAATCCCGCACCTTTAGGAGGCTGAGGTGAGTGAATTGCCTGAGCCCACGGATTCGAGACCCACCTGGGCAGCGAGACCTCATCTCTACAATAAATAAAAAAATCAGCCAGACGTGATAGCGCATGCCTGTAATTCCGGTTACTTGGAAGGCTGAGGCAGAAGGATCACTGGAGCCCAGCAGGTCGAGGCCGCGGTGGCCGGGAGCGGCCACTGCACTCCAGTCTGGGCGACAGAGTGAGACTCCGACTCAAAAAAAAAAAGAAGTGATGTTAGAGTTAAAGTAAGTTTTGGAGTCGGTCAGATTTGAGTCAAGGTCAAGGTCAAGGTTAAAACCTAAGGGTTAGGATCAGTGTATACAGTGTAGGATTCTGAGTAAATGGTAGGTGTCGAGATTAGGGTTAGGGTCAGTATAAGAAGTTAGGATTAGTGGTTACAGGTTCAGAATTAGGATTAGGGTTTAATGTTAGGGTTTAGAGACCAGGGTTAGGGTTAGGGTTAGAAAATAGGGGCCATGTGTTAAGGGTTATGAATTAGGGGTTGGGGTTAGGTGTGGATTAACCTTAGAATTTAGAGATTAGGTTTTCGGATTTAGTGTTAGCATTGAGTAATGGTTTATGGTTAGGGTTTAGGGGTTACAGTTTGCTTTATGTGTTGGGGGTTATGGTTTAGTGTTACGGTTTAGGATTTTAGGTTTGGAGTTTGGGGTTAGGGTTTAAGATTAGGATTTATGAGCCGGGCTCGGTGGCTCAGCCTGTAATCCCACGCCTTTGGGAGGCTGAGGTGAGTGAGTGGATTGCCTGAGCCTGCGGGTTCGAGACCCGCCTGGGCAGGTGAGATCTCATTTCTACAATAAATCAAAAAATTAGCCGGGCGTGGTAGTGCGCACCTGTAATTCTGGCTACTCTGAAGGCTGAGGCGGAAGGATCGCCGGAGCCCAGCAGGTCGAGGCTGCGGTGGCCGGGAGCGGCCACTGCACTCCAGTCTGGGCGACAGAGTGAGACTCCGACTCAAAAAAAAAAAAAAAAAGATTAAGTGGTAGTATGAGAGGTTTGAATTTGAGATTAGGATGAGGGTTTAGGGCTTAGGTTTAAAGTTTAAGGTTTAGGGTTAGGGTTATGTGTTTAGGCCTAGAATTATGGTTCATGTTATAGGTTTTGGGTTGGAATAGGGGTTAGGGTTTTTCTTTTTTTTGAACTGATGCTTTTCAAAAAGTGAGAATTAGGGTTAGGAGTTAGGTTTAGAGTTAGGGTTAGGATTAGGTTTTTGGATTAGCTATTAGGAGTTTGTGGTTATGGCTAGGGATTAGGGTTAGGTTAGTGTTTAGAAATCAGTGCTAGCTGGGCTCGGTGGCTCAGCCTGTAATCCCATGCCTTGGGAGGCTGAGTTGAGTGGATTGCCTGAGCCTGCGGGTTCGAGACCCGCCTGGGCAACTTGGCGAGACCTCATCTCTACAATAAATCAAAAATTAGCCGGGTGTGGTAGCGTGTACCTGTAGTTCCACCTACTGGAAGGCTGAGGCGGAAGGATTGCTGGAACCAAGACTGCGGTGGCCAGGAGTGTGGCCACTGCACTCCAGTCTGGGCGACAGAGTGAGACTCCAACTCACAAAAAAAGAAAGAAAGAAAGAAAGAAAGAAAGAAAGAAAGAAAGAAAGAAAGAAAGAAAGAAAGAAAGAAAGAAAGAAAGAAAGAAAGAAACCAGTGTTAGTGTTGGGGTGGAGTTGGGTTGGGCTTGGTCAAGGGTCAAGGTCAATGGCCAGAATGGGGTTTGGGTTGGGGTAAGGGTCAGGCTTATAGTTCTTTTTTTGTGCCAATGTTCTCAAAGTGTTATGACTTTCCAGTTATAATTCTTTATAATCAAGATTATAAGTATAATCAGTTTTAATCCTTGTTGCATCAGGTGTTTCTGGAAGGGCTGGTTTTCATACTGATGCATGTTTGCACCTACATGATATGTACTGACAACTGGGAGCTCCTAACACACCTAAAGCAGTCACTGGACAAGATATAAAAGATTTTGGGGGCATCAGCTAGAGAGGATCTTTTGCTTTACAAAGTCTATGTAGATCTCTCATGCTGCAGAAAACGTTTTCCCTGGGGTTTCTTTACATCCTCACACCAAGGGCTGGCCCTGTTTGGTGAATGTCAGATGAAGGCTGGTCCTTGTGTGCAGATTCTACATCGTTTCACACCTGTTCTATATACTTGGGTGTCGCAGCAAGGGAAGAAATACTGGAGGAGGGATCCTTCCCAGGAAAGTTGCTCTGCAACACCCTGAAGAACCCTAGGCCATGGCTTTAAAATTTGGAGCCACAGATTTAGGTCCCCGGAGTGGCAGGGGAGTGGCAGAGGCCAACTCAATGCAAAAGTGTGCATCTGGTTAAGCTTGCAGGTCCTGTGGATTCTGAATCCATTTCTGGTATTATGTCACCAGATGAAAGACAAGGCTCAAACTTCTAATTGCTACCTTGTGACATTATTTTAGTAAGATGGTCTAACTGTGCTCTAGGTGGAACTGTAGACCCTGAATAGGCAAAAAGACCATCCCATGTGAGAGTTTGGGGGCAGGTGAGATCTTTACTACACAACTGTGGCTGCAGGACTGAAAGCCTGAGAGGGAATCTGACAGGCAACTGCTAAGGCTCCTCCCATGTAAAGATGGGTACGTTTTACATTCCTGTTTGGTCTTGTCATTCTGGACAGCATTTGGGAGATATAATTAAACCAAACTTGTCTTCCGACCCAGAAAACGTAAAAGACAGATAAAACTGTCTCATAACACAAACCAGAATGAGATTTGCATCAGATGCAAAACACGAAGGGATTGCAATGACTGGAGGTATGCCAGCCTTATTTATTTATTCATATTTTATTTTTTATTTTAAAGACATGGGGTACAATTCAGGATTAGGTTTTCAAATGCTCATTATGCATATATCCTTGTTGCTGAGATGTGACCCCCACCCCCCCAAAGATTCTCACTACTGCCACTCCCCCCCCTCCCCTGGGAGTTTCCCACTATTGCCTATCCTTTTCTTACAGAATTACAAAAATTGTTCAATGTCCACTTATAAGTGAGAGCATGTGATACTCAGTTGTTTGGATCTATGATAGGTCACTCAGTATTTTACATTCTAAGTCCATCCAAGTTACTGTGAAGTTCATAATTTTGTCCTTCTTTATGGTTGTATAATATTCTACTGTGTGTATGTACCACATTTTTTATTTTTTGAGTTGGAGTCTCACTCTGTCGCCCAGACTGGAGTGCAGTGGCTGCTCCTGGCCACCGCAGCCTCGACCTGCTGGGCTCCGGCGACCCTTCCGCCTCAGCCTTCCAAGTAGCTGGAACTACAGGCGCGCGCTACCACACCCGGCTCATTTTTGATTTATTATAGAGATGAGGTCTCGCCAAGTTGCCCAGGCGGGTCTCAAACCCGCAGGCTCGGGCAATCCACTCACCTCAGCCTCCCAAAAGCATGGGATTACAGGCTGAGCCACTGAGCCTGGCTGTACCACATTTTTTAATCCAATTCTCTTTTGATGAATAGCATGATTTGTTCCATGTTTTGCTATTGTGAACAATGCTTCAGTAAATATACGTGTTTAAGTATCTTTTTCATAGCGTGATTTTAGTTCCTCATGGGATATTCCCAGTAGGGAATTGTGGTGTCATATGGAAGGTTGTAATTTAGATCTTTTAGGAATTGCCACACTGTTTTCCACAGAGGTTGTATTAGTTTACACTCACACCAACAATGTAAAATTGTTCCCTTTTTGCCACATCCTTTACAGCATTTGTTATTAACTGAGATATTGATGATGGCCTACCTGACTGGAGTTAGGTGGTACTTCAGTGTGGTTTTAATTTGTATTTCTTTGATAACTAGTGAGGCTGAGCATTTTTTCGTGTATCTGTTTGCTGTTGGTAAGTCTTCTTTTGAGAATTGTCTATTCATATCTTTTGCCCACTTTGTAATGGGATTGTTTGTTTTTTTCTTTTCATATACCGGCCTTTTAGATAACCAAGCAGATTCAACTCAAGACATATATGTTCTCAAGATGAATAATAATAGTCCTCAGGTGAGAAGACTTGACAGCACCTTTTGTCCTACAGAGCTTGTCCTAAATCCACCAGGTAATGAGGAAGCCATCTGTGTTTGCTAATTGACTTTATTCAAAGGAAAAGTAAATACACCTTTTTGAGAGAAAATAGTTTTTCTATTTGGAGCCAGGTGCCTGCTAAAGTAGGTCTCTATCTCCTACAAAAACTGTAATATAGAACAATACTTTTTTTGATATTAACCTTTCTAATACATGGTCCCCACGTCCTGGAGAAAAACAATCCTGAGTCAAAAAAAGGTGAAACAGGATCAGTTAACATTTTTAAAGATTTACATATGTATCAAAAAGACTGAGAAATAACCTAGAACAAAGTTTTGTAATTTAAATCTTTTAATAATAAGGAGAGTGGAGTGAAATCTCTGCTCTTATTCTGAGGTGAGATAATTCAAATTGCTATATATAACTTGCATTTGCTCTTACCCCAGTTAGGTGTAAGATCCTGGGGTTAAACTCCTAGACATGTGAATTCTGATAGTTGTTCAACCATGGTACTTTGAGAGGTGGCCTTGGGCACACTGTGTGCACATGAAAGAGAGTTTGTGGAGAAGTAAAAGGTAAAAGAGGGGAAAGTGTGATCAAGTACCCATGGGTGGGGACAGGGCAGAGCTTATGGGATAGACTGGTTTGTGCGACAGATACTGGCCCAGGTGAGCTGTGCTCTAGCTCATTCCTGTGTTTATGTGGGAAGATGAGATTATCATTGAGTGGTCTAGCATCCTAGGCTGGTGAAAGGAACAGGTTGCTGCTGTAGATTCAGGGTCTAGGGGAGAGAATAAGGCAGGAGTTCTTGAATCTCTGTCTGAGTTTTGGTGGTGATTTCAGAGGCAAAAGTGCTATGGGTGGGCTTTCTGAGGGTGGAGGCTTGCTCTGAAAGGGTTGTGGTCTCATAACTTCTACTGTGCAGGTGCTTGAGTGGGTGGGAATCATGTGGTTGCAGGATAGTGAAGGGAGGGGGGCTGCTTTCAGAGCACTTTTCCTCTGTATCATCAGTTCCTGCTGATTCCAGAAGATAGGAGATGTCAAATCACAGGACAACCTGCCGTGTGATAGACTGTCTGCAGAACAGAGCCTTCCTTCCTCAAGAGACTGTCACCGTTTCCTCTGCTTCACTAATATAACTCACTAATGTCTCTGGTGATGATTAGCATAATTTGGCACCACAGGTTGAGTGTAATTAGTTTCAGCTAAATACAGCCACTTCTTCAGAATCTTACAGATGATCCAATTCAAGAGGTCAAGTTCCACTTGGGTGTGCGTTTTTAAAGTCTACTTCTGGACTTCCTCTTTTAATATATTGTCTGTCTATCCATATACTTTTGCTGCATTGTTTCAATGACTGAAATTTCATAATTGAGTTGCCTTTAATACCAATTATGACAGAAAGCATGGTCCACACGTATGAGGTTTTCAAGGGCAAGGTGGATATCCTGGGTCCTTGAACTGGGAATGTTTCTTTTCATATGTCAGCCCTATCAATTCTTTACCCTTAGAAGCAGGTACCCCATTTTAAAGACACAGAAACTGAGGTGAAGTCAGTGAGGGAAGGTGAGTCCTCAACCGTGAAAACTCTGAATTTCACAGAGTTCAGGAATGCCCAGTTGTGAATGAGAAAGCTGGTTCAGAGCATGGATAGTGTTACAAAATTGATTACTATGGAGAAGACAAGACTAACCATGAGATGTCATTCAACTTCACTAGCTTCAAGCATGCATGAACACGTCTGCAGGGCCAGGCTCGTACTTGGTGAAAGAAGCAGCTCTTCCTGCCTCCAGGAACTCGTGGTGGGCTGGAGGTGCAGGCATGAATGGGATCAGGCAGTCATCGAGGGTGGCATTGGTCTGTAGGCATTCAGAGTAGGGGCCTCACGGTCTTAGCTTGGGTATCCCCTTCAACCTCTGAAATCAAGACCTGGGCCAATAACTTGGCACTAGGTGGATTATTTGGGGAAGTGGATCCAGGTAGAAGAGTGAGGAATTGGGAGAATGTAGGGGAAGATAGAAAAGCTGGAACAAGGATGTTATAGAGATGCTCTCAGTTAGGATAATTGAGGCTTATCCAATGGAATCTATAGGGAGTCCTCTAGAAAGGGTACAAGTTTGTGTGTCTTTCTCTCTCCCAGAGACAAGGGAGAGCATTTGTTCCCAGGTTCGTCTCTGCCATTGTTTGAGGGATGTCATATGGGAGCAGGGCAAGAGTCAGGGAATGTGTGAAACAGCCTGGGTAGGCTGTTTGCCTGAGTCATGGCTGGATTCCAAGGTGAGGTGAGAAGATCTGAGACAGGGAGACAAGAGGCTCTAGCTCTCCCTAGCCTGGTGTCTGGTTGTGGAACAAGGTGACTAACCAGCTGACCTATGTGGAAATGTGGCAAAGACCAGGCAGTGGGGAAGGATGCTTGAGGTCCATTCCCCACATTGGAGACTCCCTGGCAAACCAGATTTTGGGCAGCCTTCTATCCTGAGAACCTTTCTTTAATGACAGACTCAGAGGCTTCAATCAGCAACTCAGTCACCATGGGGCCTGAGTTTACAAGGGCGAAGGGTGCCTGTGGTGGTAGGACCCAGGGAGGTCACAAACTTGGAGCTCAAAGACTCATCCCAGCCCCCAGTGTCCAGGACTTGCAGCCTTTTCTGTCCCCTCTACCACTGAAGGCTTTCTCCTTTGCTCTGGATTCCCTCTTTCTCTGCTTCTCCCCGCCTTTCATTCTCTTTCTTTCTCTACCCACTCCCTCATGTCCTCCTTCTTTTATCTCTTTCTGTTTTTCCTCAGTTTTTTTCTCTATTGTTCGATTTATCTGTGATCCTCTTGAAACTCCTCTTCCTGTCTCTCATTTCTCTTGTTCCGTCTCCCTTCATTGCTCTCCTTTCCTCTCTCTGTCTCTCCTTTTCTCTGCATTTCTCTCTGCATCTCTGTATCTCTGTCCAAGTCTCTGGATGGCTCCATCTCCCTGGCTCATTTATCTCTCATTGTAGAGTCCCTGTGTCTGTGTCTCTTTCATCTTTTCTCCTCTCTACCACTGCTCAAATAAGTCTCTCTCCATCAACCTCACTCTTTGTCGCTAAATCACTCTAAGGTTTCTTCTGCCTTTTTTTAAACTTTCTTCCTCCCATACATCTGTTGGATTCCTCCTTTTTCTAATTCTCCACATCTCAAATTTCAGTATTCTTTTTCTCTCTCTTTCTCACGCCTCCCTCCCCCTTTCCCTCTCCCTCTCCGTTTTCCACTCCTTTTCCCTCTCTCTAATATATACTCTCTGCCTATGACTTCTTCTGACCCACCCATCCCCTCCTTCTCGATGAAGGGAGCCCATGTCCTCTCACCACTGATTAAATAAATTACAATTGCTGGGCTCGGTGGCTGAGCCTGTAATCCTAGCACTTTGGGAGGCCGAGACAAGTGGATTGCCTGAGCCCGTGGGTTCGAGACCCGCCTGGACAACTTGGTGAGACCGCATCTCTACAATAAATCAAAAAATTAGCTGGGCGTGGTGGCGCACACCTGTAGTTCTGGCTACTTGGAAGGCTGAGGTGGAAGGATCACCAGAGCCCAGCAGGTCAAGGCTGCGGTGGCTGGGAGTGTGCCACTGCAATCCAATCTGGGCGACAGAGTGAGACTTCAACTCAAAAAATAAATAAATAAATTACAAGAAGACTATGAAACTCACAGGATTCGAGACATTACTGCCACCAGCAAAGCTACCCTCAGAGTTGACCTGGACTTTGTGATATTGAGGAGGCAGTTTGCTTGGTAGGGGAAGGGTTCTAACACAGCCTGAGACTCAGTGGGGCCTCTTCAGTGGCTTCAAAGCCATTAATGTTTTGTTATCTATTCCCCATTAAAAGAAATTGGCTATCTCATGGGGATGGACACCCACATATCTGATCTCATGGCACCTCTATGACTGGAAGCTACCACTAAGCAACATGAATATTTCTAGAAGTAACTAGAAAAACCTCCACTGATGTCTGGATACAGGATATTCCCACCAACCAGAAGACCCTCACAGGCACATGTCAGACAATACTACACCAAAGGCAATCCTACTGCTGCCTCCAGGACCTGTTTCTGCCTGTGTTTGAACTGTGTGTGCGGGAATCACACCATGTGACCCTTGGATATCAGCTGGCCTCCAGGAAGCAGACAATGAGACAGACAGAACTATAAAAGTTTATTAGGAGAAACGGTAGTTGAGCAGGCAACACACTGAGACCATAAAGGACATCTGGCATCTTTTCAATTAATTAAGAACTCCACTTGTTTATCACAGATCAGGGTTCTCTTCAGATTTCAAAATGGTTGTGCTGCAAGGCAAACATGGGGGGTTATTTTTGTGTGAACTTATTTTTTCCTGTTTTATCTTCTTTCATATGTCCCATGAATACCTTCTTGGTGGAGACTTCTGTGTGTGGCTGCATCTGTGTGTCTGTGTGTCATAAAATATGATTGTCTTAAGTTCTCAGATATAGATCTCAGAATTCATGTGTTCACATTCTAATAATTATTGTTTCTGGGTATCCCAGGTAAAATCTGAACTTTAATAGTAGACCCAAGAACTTTGGTTTATCTTTTGAAAGAGTGATTGGAAATCTCTGGGCCTAAACTGTTATGCCCTAAGATTTAGTCAATTATTCACCCTGATCCAAAACCTTTATAAACCCAGGGAAGCAATCACCTTTCCTAGAGATTATATACAAAGGGTGCAAAAGGAATTTAAGTGAGAGATAATTCCCTTGGCCACACTGTGCCATCTGAGCTCTCCTGCGGAGCGTGGACATACATGGCCTCCATGCTCCTGCTCACTCTGTCCTCCCAAGAGCTCCCTTCCAGCTCCATTTAAGTGACTTCAACAAATTCTCATGTGGCACCTCCCCACTTCTTCCTTCTCTTCCACACTCTCCTGTTAAATATTGGACAATTCTCTCTCCCTCAAATGCACTCTGGTCCTTCATTGGTGCCGCTATTATAGATGACCACAAACTCTGTACCTTGGATATGTGTATCTCTCTCCTACAGGAAACATGAAGCCCCTGCAGTCAGGAGCAATTCCCATTTCTCACATAGCCAAGAACATGGCCATGGTTCCACAAGTATCTGCAAAGTTGACTTTTTTTGCCTTTATGAAGAACCTCTTTCCTCATCCACAAGAGATATCGACTGCCCAGCTCATGATGGAGAGTTGATGCAGCCAATCGTGTGCCATCAGAAACTTGATACAACTAACCATGTCCTCAGCCAGTTTTACCCTTGTTTTGCAAGCCCTGCAGAGACATCTGCAATATTGTTTCCTATTGAAGCAACGATAAAAGAGATGAACACACTTTACAAGTTAGTTCATACTACTCAGATCATCATACCTGAGGTGGGCAAGGTCCCAGTAGATCACCATGGTGGTAGAGGTGGCCCATGTCTCATGAAGGGTTATGGAAGACCACCCATGGGGGCATGTAAAGCAATCTCGGGAAGGAGAAGAGGTGGGGGTCCTCTTGTAGCCATATTGACATGCAGAGCAGAAGGAGGCAACATTTTCGAAAATGACAATGAGATGGACAAAAACACCAAAACCAACAGAAGCGAGCTCAATATAGCAGGGGAGAGTCCCTGATACATTTCCTTCCACCAGGTTTCAAAGCAGCACTATCAGTGCCCAAAATTCTCCCTCCCCCGAGTCACACTGGCAGTTCAGAAGTGAATAGAAGTCACAGAGACAAATTGCTCTCACCACACACCACAGGCTGTGTTTGCAAATGTATGAAGGCTGAAGACCTCTCCCAGGAACAACAGAGTCATAACACACTCACAAAGAAGCATATTCCTGACACTTGGGCATCTGTGTCCAAGTCCAACTCCATCCCTTCCTCACCCCCATCACAGAAGTTCCTTTGTACCTTTGAAGGACAGAAAGAATGAGAAGTCAATCAGCCACACATCACTCCTACTTTTTCAAGACCATTCTACAGGTTTTTCATGTCCTGCCTCTGATTCTCAGAACGTGCAAGGTAGGGGTGACCATCATGCTTTAAATCAAAGAGGATACTAAAGGAAGGAGAAATTCTCCTATGGTCAGACAGCATGAAAGAGGCAGAGCAGAAGTCAATTCCAGCATTGTCTGCAGCCCCTCAGATCCCTCTCTTCTTCCCCCTGAAAAAGGGTCTTCTGCTTCCTGGAAGTGCTTCTGGGATCCAAAGATCTCTGAGGGAATGCAAATACTTGGAGTCCACAGGGGAACTAACTGGGATACAGTTTTCTGACAGAAACAATGGTACTTATAGAAATGTGTTAAACATAGTTATAATATCTATCTTAAATCACAGGTCATTCCGATTTTAGTACACTGTGACGTTAAGAATAATTTTGTGCATGAAAGAATGAGGCGGGAACTTAAAATCACAGAAGTAAAACAAACGTGTTTGATTTCAAGTGGAGCGGTCCTGTGACGTAGGATCAGAGGGCTCACCAGTCGTAACTACTTCAGAGGCCACAAGAGAACCGGCCTGTGTGACTTTCATTTAAGGCTTCTATGGGAAATGGCTGTACAGGTAATTAGTGACTTTCATTCCTAACTATCTCACTCCCCGTGTACATTTCCTATTACAAGTATCAAACCTCTGACATTCAGAATATTTCATCAAGAGCCCTACTGAGGGGGCTGCTGGATAGCACAGTCACCAACAAAGATGGGACAGTGAATAATTATGCAATTTCCATTGTCAAAGGCATTCAACATTGCACAAAGCACACAAAATAACGTTGGCGGATGAGTTTTCACATTTTTTATTTCTAAGGATTACAGCAGATATTCTATGGCAGTTAACCCTGAAATGCAAAGCAGAAAAGGTATAAATAACAATAGCAACCAAAAACCCTTACTTATTTGGAAAGACCCAGTAAAATCTAAAATAAGGGAGTCAGTCAGGGTTGACTAATGCATGAGACTTAAGACACTGGAAGAAAAGGCAGAACCACCACAGAGAAAACCATTCAGTCTTCAGTCCTAAGTATTTACAGGGTCTGGAGATGTAACCAAGGATGAGCAGGTGGGAACAAAAAGGCTGTAGGTTCTGGGAAAGATTTTGCTTTTTGAAAAGTAAATGCACGGAAATCTTATCACCAAGCATGCAAACCAGAGATAAGGCCAGAAGAGGGTGCTATAAGAAAAGATGATGGTTTCCTGAAATTGTTACAATGAAAACGACCACAGCCTTCACCTTGTTCTTTGTGTTCTCACTATGATCTCTCTGCAGTTCCTTACGGGAATCTAATGAGGGCCTGAATCTGCTGAAGGTGGGAGAAAAGACTGAGCCTCAATTGAACTTGCACATTCTGTGCATAATAAGAAGCCCTTCAAGTCTCCTCCATCTCACTCTCTTTCCCAAAATTGTGTCCTACACCAGAGGCACATGGTTTATCAGATGGCTTAGATGAACCCTGAGCCCACGACCCCTGTACTTTAAGACGATAACACAGAGCCCTGGTTCTTGTGTTTTCTTAACTAACCTCCCAATTGTGGACTGGTCAGCGCCCAAAGTAGTTGGAAATCAACTCTAATTCAGGGGCTTCCTGACATAATGTATTATCAGAGGACATCACAGATTAGCAATGAAACAAGAACAGCTTGGATGGGAAGAATATCAGTAAACCCTTGACTTGAAAAAGACAGCCCTTTTCTTCAAGCTGTAGGAGTTTTTAAAAAAAATCTCTTGATCTATATTTAATCTACTTATCATATAATGCCAGTTATTTAAAATATTTATGAATAGAAAAAGATTTAAAGAGACTAATATTGCAGTATGAGAAGAGGAAAGAGTTTAAAGGTATTAACTGTAAAGTTTTAGGCTTACACTTAAAAAGTTGAGGAGTAAAATTTCATAGAAATTTAAATTACTAATGGAGTACTATAGCTCACAATAAACAAAACAAAAAGAGACTCCAAAAACAGTAAAAATTGGCTCTTGTTTTAAAACAGATCTCATGGTACAATATTGATTCACAAAGATATAGCAGTAACATAGCAGTAAAAAGTCTTATTTCATCAGGACATACAGCCCCCATTCTAAAATATTGTTGGTGTTACTCTTCTCAAATAAAAGAACAATAAAGCCTTCGGCACTGACTCAAGATGGGAAAGGCAACTGTCCCATTTCTCTCTAGCATCCTCTCTTCGGTTAGGAGTAACCTAGAGGTTGGGATGTGGTGAGGGTGTCTGCACACAGTGGAGGGGCACCACCAATCCCAGGAGACTGGCTGAGAGCCATCTGACTTGGACCTCTGTGGAAAACAGCATCTTGCCACCCTGGGATACAACCAGTCTATTATTTAGTGCTTGCAACTGTTTCTGGGACACATAACAATCACTGCTGGAACAAGAAGCAGAGTGTGTGTTTGTGCAGCAGAGGTTAACCCGCTGCCTTCGCAGGGAGCTCCTACCTCTGCATGGAAGGTTCTGTGTGTCTGGGCTTCTTGGCTCTGGTTTCTGCATCTTCTGTGCCTCAGGTAGCCCCTGTTTGCTGCATTCTACCCAGACTTGAAGACAGAGAAAGAATGGACTTGAATAAGAACCAGAATACAAACATTTTTATTATCAGACACTAAATTCTTCATCTTAAAACACCACAAACATCCTTGAAAATGTCCTCCACAGTCATGTACCTGTGCTTCAAGTCCATGGCCTTACTGTTCTGCTTGGCCATCTTTCTTTCCAAAGCATAAACCTTGAGCTGTAGTAGAAAAAAACACTTTTAAGTTTAGATGTGAAGACATTGCATGAAAGCAAGAAAAGAAAAAAAAAACCTTACACAATTGTCAATGAGTCTTATTTACATAAATGGTGATCTGAAAAAGCCATCAGAAGCTATATGTTAGAAAGTCTAGAGTCATTATATCATCACCATCAACTGCTGAATTATTCTGTTTCTGTTGGGCAGATGCTCCTTACCTGGTGTCTGAAGGTGTGCTCTGCTTTCTGCTGCTTCTCCTGCATTTCTTGAATTCTTTTTTCTGGTTTGGAATTGGTTTCAGCAGATAAACACAATATTGAGTGTGATTTTTAAAAATCTCCCTTGTTCCCGTTATCCTCACCACTGTACCCTTCATTTATGCAAGCATATAAAGCACATTCTATATGATTATAAAAGTACAGTAAGACCAAAACTGTTACTATATTGTTTCCTTGTCTTTGTTTAATGCCTGCTGGGTTCTAAGTTGACATAATTTTCTGCCTCTTCTCATTATTCCCCAAACTGATCCTCCATTGAGTACCTAAAACTCTACTCTCCTTATATCACATAACAGGGCAGGGAAAACTGGAGGTATAAAGTGGCACAATCTTTTTTATGGATGTGATTCCTCCTACACCAAAATGCTTTCCTAGAGATACTGGCTATTTACACCATTCCTAGAAAGGTTTCTGTGAACTGAGGTTTCACACAGCCTGGCCAACATTGGGGGGCTGGAAATGTTTAATTACTTAACTGTTTTTAGTCATTGGTAAAACTGAAGGAACTTTTTCTTGTGTACATCCTGTACTATCTATGTCTTCTGACCATTTGTTTATTTATTTGTGTTAATTGGGTTGTAGCATCGTACACAGCTTTAAAACAACAGAATCCAACAGGGGTTTCCTGAGAGGCTTGTACTTAGTCTTTCACCTCACCTATAGGTCAGGATTTCTTTTTCAGCCAATTTCAGATTTTTTTCTAACTCTGAAAGTTGTCTTTCCCTTTCGGCCTGCTCACGTTCATTCATTTTCAGCTTCCTGAGATGGCAAAGAAGCGCACGTTATCCAGTACCCTGTAGGAATTCTCCCTTTCTTCCCTCCAGTGTCTGAATACTATGATTCAAAGGACCCTGGCCTATTTCCCATATGTGGACAGTCTGACAATTAGATTAGAAGTAGAAGTGGAGTGTCCCATAGAGGGACCAAACAAATCCAGTTCTGGTCTGCAGGCCTGTCCTTTGCAATTCTTAGCTCTCTTCATAGCTCTATACATCTAGTAGTATTCATTAATTAGTACATTAATAAAGGAACATACAGAGCACCTATGAGATGCTATGGGATTAGATTTGTCTTTCAGAGGGTGAAAGCTCCTGTCTATCCTTGTGGAACATATCATGACCAATTCATGGTGGAATAAATCCATCATGATAGAGCAGAGTATCGTCGCTTCTCTGATTCCTCCCATGTACAAACCTGATCCTCCATCAAAGAAAGGCTAGAGCCAGAACCCAGACAATCTGCCTTAGGAGGAAAGATCCTTCTAGGACATAATGTTAACCCTGCTGGTCACTTCTGGACATTTCTTTGATTAGGGAATGGAACACTTGTCATCTACTTTAAAGATCCTGGTTGAGGGAAAAATAAATCTTAGTATTGGTCACAACTACTGAGTAAACAAGATCTGAATGGCTCCATAGTCTGGGGGTTATCACTCAGAATCAGATTACAGCTGGGAAAACATAAACCTTGGTGTTCATTTACTTTTAGAAGGATGATATTACAAAGAGTAGAGGCAGAAGTGGGCAAAGGCCTTAACAGGTTGATTTGCTGTGTTGCCCTCAAACCACTTTATGCAATATTCTGATTCATAAGATCTCACTAGATATCTGATTTAATATTGATGACATGGAAAATTGAACGAACTCAAGGAAATGGATAAAAACACTGAACAGGGAAAGTTCCTGACCACACAGGCAATCCCAAAACAAATGCTTTCTGGAGTGACCTAATGCGGTGGATGTATTGTGAGGTGGTGAGGTTACAAAGGGGAGCAGGCACATTCCCATCCTAAAGGTGCTCACCATTCAAGGCAAAGAAGAAGTCAGTAAAGGCACAGCTATCCCTGTCATGCACATAAGAAGAAGCAACCCAAAACCTGAGTCTTGGGAGAAGATAAGGAAGGAAAGGCTCTGCTTTTGTATGGTGAGTGCAACTGAAGACCCTGACCTCCCAGAGCACTATCAAAAACATGGACAGAATATAAAACACATGATGGAATGCATCCAGTTGCTATCATTCTATAGAGAAGCATGAGGACTAGTTGGAGAAGAAGAAAACTGAGAACCGAGGTCAGCCTGGAGTTGAAGCCAGCATCCATTAGTTTCATCATGCAATTCCAAGAGACACTACAGAGATGCAAAGAAGCTGAGAGGACTTTACACAGATTTAGGGGCTTTGAAGGAAAATGGATGGAATTCATGGTCTGATAAGAAGTTTCCTGACCAGGCCCAGTGGCTCAGCCTATAATCCCAGCACTTTGGGAGGCCGAGTTTATTGCCTGAGCCCGCGAGTTTGAGACTCACCTGGGCAACTTGGTGAGACCTCATCTCTACAATAAATAAAAAATTAGCTGGGCGTGGTAGCACATGCCTGTAGTTCCAGCTATGTGGAAGGCTGAGGTGGAAGGATTGCCGGAGCCCAGCAGGTCAAGGCTGCGGTGGCCGGGAGTGTGCCATTGCACTCCAGACTGGGTGACAGAGTGAGACTCCAACTCAAAAAAAAGCAAAAACCACATGATTATATCATTAGATGCAGAAAAAGCTTTTGATAAAATCCAGCACCCCTTTTTGATAAAAACTCTCAAACATCTAGGTATAGATGGAACATACCTCAAAGTAGTGAGTCATCTACAAGAAACCCACAGCCAGCATACTGCTAAACAGACAGAAATTGGAACCATTTCCCCTGAAAATTGGAACAAGACAAGGATACCCACTCTCAACCCTACTGTTCAACATAGTTTTAGAAGTCCTAGTTAGAGCAATCAGAGAAGAGAAGGTGATCAGGGGTATCCAAATAGGAAAAGAGGAAGTCATAAGTTATCTCTCTTTGCAGATGACATGATTCTATACCTTGAAAACCAAGGAGAATCTGTCAAAACCCTCCTTGCACTGAAGGACTTTGGCAAAGTCTCAGGGTATAAAATAAATGTACAGAAGACAATCGCATTTCTTTACACCAATAATAAACAAACAGAAACCCAAATAAAAAGCACAATCCTATTCACAATAGCCACACACACAAAAAAAGAAATACCTTGGCATCTTCCTAACCAGATGTGAAAGACCTTTGCAATGAAAACTACAAAACACTGCTTAAAGAAATCAAAGATGACACAAACAAGTGGAAAAATATCCCATGCTCATGAATTGGAAGAATCAACATTGTGAAGATGTCCATCTTACCTAAGGCAATCTACAGATTTAATGCAATACCCATCAAATTACCAGCAACATTCTTCTCAGATCTAGAAAAAACAATACAGGAATTCATATGGAAACACAAATGATCAGGAATAGCCAGAACAATCCTCAGAAGAAAAACAAAACAAGGCAGGAAGTATCACACTACCAGACTTTAAACTTTATATAAAGCTACAATAATCAAAACCATCTGGGATTGGTACAAGAACAGGCATATAGACCAATGTAATGGAATTGAGATCCCAGAAGCAAAACCTCAATTTCTCAACCAACTTATCTCCTCTCCACTAGGGAGAGGAGAACCTGTTCAATAAATAGTGCTGGGAAAACTGACTGACCACATGCAGAAGATTCAAACAGGACTCCTATCTATCCCCATGCACAAAAATTAACTCTAAATGGATCAGAGACCTAAATGTAAAATCTCAAACCATAAGAACTTTAGAAAATGCAGGACACACCCTTATGAAAGTTGGAACTGGCATCCAATTCCTGAGCAAAATCCGGAATGCACAGGCCATAAGAGATAACATAGACAAGTGGGACCTCATTAAACTGACAAGCTTCTGCAAAGCCAAAGAAACCATCAAGAGAGCAGGGAGACAGCCCACAGACTGGGAAAAAGTATTTGCCAACTCCATGTCTGACAAAGGCCTAACATCAAAGATCTACAAGGAACTCAAATGTGCTGAAAAGAAAAAAACAAACAACCCCATTATAAAGTAGGCAAAAGATATGAACAGACACTTCTCAAAAGAAGACATACGAGCGGCCAACAGATACATGAAGAACTGTTCAACCTCACTAGTCATTAAGGATATGCAAATTAAAACTACACTGAGATACCACCTAACTCCAGTCAGAATGGCCATTTCAATAATTCAAAAAATAACAGATGCTGGAGAGAATGTAGCAAAAAGGGAACACTTCTACACTGTTGGTGGGAGTGAAAACTAGTACAGCCTCTGTGGAAATCAGTGTGGCGATTCCTAAAAGCTCTAAAAATTGACCTTCCATATCACCCCGCAATCCCCCTACTGGAAATATACCCTGAAGAACTCAAATTACTCTATAAAAAATATACCTGCACACGTATGTTTATTGCAGCATTGTTCACAATAGCAAGATCATGGAACCAACCATGCTGTCCATCAAAAGAGGACTGGATTAAAAAATGTGGTACATATACACAATGGAATATTACACATTCATAAAAAATAACAAAATCATGAATTTCGTAGCAACCTGGATGGAATTAGAGTTTATAATACTGAGTGGCCTCTCACAGAAACAAAGGTCTGAGTATCACATGTTCTCACTCGTAAGTGGACCTTGAACAAGTACTGTAATACTGTAAGAAAAGGAATGACAGTGGTGGGAAACTATGGGGGGGCAAGGAGGGGAAGGGAGGTGAGATTAACAGTAGTCAATATCTGTCTGGGGAAAGGGGAGCACACCTCATCAACAAGGGTACCTGCACAATGAATATTTGTATACCTAACCCTTAACTGTACCCCACAATTTTAAAATTAAAACAATATATTAAATTTTTTTTTTTTACTGAATTACATCATAAAATACTTTTATTGAGTTGGAACCTCACCCTTGTCACCCAGGCTGGAGTGCAGTGGCATGCTCATGGCCACTACAACCTTGACCTGCTGGGCTTAGGCAATCCTTCTTCCTCAGCCTTTCAAGCAGCTGGAACTACCGACGCATGCCACCATGCCTGGCTAGTTTTTGTGATTTATTGTAGAGATGAGGTCTCACCAAGTTGCCTGGGCTGGTTACGAACCCCTAGGCTCAGGCAATCCTCTTGCCTCAGCCTCCCAAAGTGCTGGGATTACAGGCTGCGCCACCATGCCCTGCCATAAAATACAGTTTTTGACTTAATATCTATTGTCTTTTATATATGTATAGCTGCACTGCTCCCTTTCAGTTTCCATTTGCAAGAATTATCTTTTTCCACTTTTTTACTTCCAGTCTATGTCTGGTTTTTTTTGCTTTTTTTTAGAAAGCAGGATTTATTGAGAGGACAGAAAAGTTCCCACATTGGGAGGGGACCTGAAGGGGTTGCCCTATGTCTGGTTTTAAAGGTGAAGTGGGTCTCTTGTAGATAGCCTATAGTAGAGTCTTTTGAAATCCATTCAGTAACTCTATGTATTTAAATTAGAGAATTTTATCCACTTAAATTCTTCTTCATCATTTTGTTCATCATTTTCTGATTGTTTTGTAGACCCTTTGCTTTTTCTACCTCTCTTTTTGCCTTATTTGTGGTTTATTGGTTTTCTATAGCGTTATACTTTGAAACCTTTTTTTTTTCTTTTTGTATACCCCTATCCACTTTTCCTTTGTACTTACCAGGAGGCCTACATAAAATATCTTGTACTTATAACAGGCTGTTTTAAACTGTTATGATCACATAAAAAATTTCTATACTTTTACCTCTCTCTACATGTTATGTTTTGGATGTCAGCTTAGATCTTTTTGATAATGTGTATCCCTGAGCAGGTTATTATGGCTATAATCCTTTTAAACAGTTTTTATTGTGTCCTCTCTATTAGACATAATTGTTTGACATACCATTCTTAGAGTATAAGAGTTCGAAATTTGAATATGCACTTACTTTTACCAGTGCATTTTATAGCTTTTTGTTTGTTTGTTTTTGTTTGTGTCTTTTGTTTTTACTAAACAGAGACCTTTTCCTTGAGCTTGAAGAAGTCCCTTTAGCATTTTTAGTGATATAGATCTGGTGATGATAACATCTCTTAATTTTTGTTTGTCTGGAAAAATATTTTTCTCAATTCTGAAGGAAAGATTTGTTGAATTGTATCTTTTTGGCTGACTTTTTTGTTGCTGTTGTTTTCCTTTCAGCAGCATGAGTACATCATTGCACTATTTTCTGACCTGAAAGTTTAATTATGGGAAATCTAGTGACAGCCATATTTGCAACTACTTGTAGGCAATAAAGTTTCTTATTTTGTATTCTTTTAAAAATTTTTACTTGTCTTTATTTATTATTATTATTGAGTTAGAGACTTACTCTGTCACTCAGGCTGCAGTGCAGTGGCAGGCTCACAACCACTGCAGCCTCAACCTGCTGATCTCAGGTGATCCTTCTACCTCAGCCTTCCAAGTAGCTGGAACCACAAGTGTGCATCACCACACCCCGTTAATTTTTTTGGTTTATTGTAGACATTAGGTCTCACCAAGTTGCCCAAGGCTGGTTTGAACCCCTGAGCTCAGGCAATTCTCTCACCTCAGCCCCCCAAAGTTCTGGGATTACAGGCTTGAGCCACCACGCCCAGCCATCTTTATTTTTTAGTAGTTTGATTATAATATGCCTTTATGAACTCCTCTTTGACTGAAACTGTTTAGAGATCACTGACTCTCCTGTATTTGAATGTTCATACCTTGCCTCAGATTTCCATTTTTTTGGGCATTTTTAAATAAAATAAGCATTCTGTATTTTTCTCTCTTCTTTTTAAACTTATATCATGTGAATATTAGCTCTCCCAAGAGTGTCCATGGATTCCTTAAACTTTCTTCATTATTAAATATACAGGCAGCCAACAGACACATGAAAAAGTGCTCATCCTTACTAATCACCAGAGAAATGCAAATCAAAACCACATTGAGATACCACCTAACCCCAGTAAGAATGGCCATCATTAAGCAAACAAATAACCACAGATGCTGGTGAGGATGCGGAGAAAAAGGAATGCTTCTACACTGCTGGTTGGAATGCAAACTAGTACAACCTCTTTGGAAGACAGTGTGGCGATTTCTGAAAGAACTAGAAATTGCCCTTTCATATGACTCAGCAATCTCCCTATTGGGAATATACCTACAGGAACCCAAATCATTCTACAAAATAATACTTGCACACACGTTTGTTGTAGCTCTATTCACAATAGCATGGAACAATCATGCTGCCCATTGAAGCTGAGCTGGATTTTAAAAATGTGGTACATATACCCGATGGAATATTATGCCACTATAAAAAAGGACAAACATATGGACTTCGCAGCAACTTGTACGGATTTAGAGTCGATCATACTCAGTGATCTATCACAGAAACAAAGAACAGAGTACCATATGTTCTCACTCATAAGCGGATCTTGAATAATTATCATAATACTATAAGAAAGGGATTGGCAGTAGCAGGAAACTGCTAGGGGAGAAGGATGGGATTGACATTTGAGGGAAACTGCCAGGGGAGGGAGGGACACACCTCTTCAACAAGGGTACCTGCATAATGAACATGTGTCTACCTAACCCTGAATTGTACCCCACATCTTTAAAATGAAATAAAATAAACTTCATTATTTTTCATTGGTTTCTTAATGCTCCTTACTGAATAAATTTCCTGTCTTTGAGATCATTGATTTCTTTATTCCTGTTGAGTCTGTTGGTGAAGCTTTCTATAGATTTTTTTTTAGTTTAGTCATTATATTTTTAATCTTTAAAATTTATATTAGTTTTGTTTTTGTTTATCGTTTGTTAGACTTCCTCATTTTGTTCATGTATTGCTTTTTTAGCTTAGTTTAACTTTCTATCTTATTTAATTGAAATTATTGAACCATTTTAGTAGAATTATTCTAAATTTTTTATCAGTTAGTGTATAAGTCTCCATTTCTTTATGGTCCTCTGTTTGTTTACTCTGGCAGTAATACTTCTTTGATGTTTTTGTAATCCTTGTGTTCTTGCATTGATTTCTGCACATGTGATGAAGGGGTCATCTATTTCTAACTTTCAACGTGTCTTTGATAAAAGTCAACCCTTACTATTTAGTCTAACCTGTTATTCTGGATGGGCCAGCGAGTAGTAACCATAAACAAGTGGAGCTTGCTGTTGGATTGGGATATTGAGTATACGTTGAGATCATTTGGAAGCTACTGGCTTGGCTCTGTGATCTGGTGCAAGCTGTGCCTGCTGGCTGGGTTCAGTGATTGTTTCTGAATAGACAGGGTCACGGACAGTATTTCCTGGTCAGGTGATGTGAACAGTAAGATAACTATCTTGGGTGCTAATCTGCAATATTGACTTCTGATTAACTCCAGTTCTGGAAATGTATATACGATTTTTATTCTATTTATTGTACCTTGTGTAAGAGCATGTACTTACTGAAAATCTTGCATTTATGTCAAAACCTTCTTGATGTTGTTATACTTACCAGAAATCTTGCCCTTAAGTACTTGTTCTACACGTACCCTTTCCTATGGCATATAAGCCCTGGGTTTGGGGGCTGATAGCATGGGAATCCACTATCTCATCTCACCGTTGTCTGAGACACAAACTATGGCCTCTCTTCATAAGTCCTTATTATTATTATCATCATCATCATCATCATCATCATCATCATCCTGAGGGACTGGATATGTTAGCCTCTTCTTTTTTCTTTCTTAGCTTTTCAGATTCCTTAGACTTGAGGGGTAGGCCTGCATAGACCTGTCTACCATGAAACATGTGGCAAGCCAGGACAGAAACTGACAGATCAAGAAATGGGCAAAGGGAATGATTCATCTCTGGGGCACATCCCATTGTGGTCAACCATTTCCATGTGAAGTGGTGTGGCTCACCTTTAAGACACTTGTGGGCTACCATGTGAATACAGGGACACTCTGAAAATACCAGCAGGATTAGAGCAATTGTTAACTGAGAGCCATCTGGCACACTGCAGTTAAGGAAGGGCAGCAAGCAGCCACTGCAGTGAAATGACCACTTCTATGGGCTGTCCATTTGGTAACAGGACCCCAGCTAGCTTCAGAAGCAAAAGCAAAATGGCTTCAGTATAAATTACAATTAGCAAATATATATATATTAGAGCTCTATGGTCAAAAGTTAACTTAGATAAAACTGTTATTTGGGGAGACGGGGCAAGATGGCGACGGCATAGGTGAACTGGTGAGATTCTCTGAACGTGAGTTCCCAAAAAGGCTATCACTTCGCTACCCCCATCCCCCAGCCCACCACCAACCGCGCTGGGGGCAGGCCCGGGAACTTCAGTCCCACGCAAGGCCAGATATTGCGCCCCTCCCCCCACTGCTGCCGTTCTACTCGTGTGTGGAAGTCTCCGGTCCCAGCCCCCTCCAGATCCCTCCCCGGCTGCATTGTCTCCAGCCCGGGCACCCGGCATCAAGCCGCCAGTCACACAGGGAGGCTCTGGGCACCCGCCCCTCAGAGACGCTGGTTCCATTTCTGGCTGAAGTCCTCTGTTGGGTCCCAGCGCCACTCTCGCTGTCTAGAGCCTGCCCTTTGGAACTTTGGAGCTCTGGAACTCCGGGTCCACCCTGGCTGAGGCACTCAGTGTGAGACCTC
>NW_007232415.1:0-4801 GCF_000164805.1 Carlito syrichta
CTCAAACAATTCTCTTACCTTGGCCTCTATAAATGCAGGAATTACAGGTGTGAGCCCTCATGCCTGGCCCATAATGACAAAATTTTAACAATGACTATCTTAAATCCATTTTGTAAGATTGTAGAAATTTTAATATGTGATGATAACTTTTGAGGTCATAATCTAATTCCCATATTTTATAGATAAGAAGATTGAGACTCAGTGTTAAATAACTAACCCCTAATTCCCAGTTTTTTAGGGAATGTCAAATTAGAAACCAAGTCTCTTATAGTATCTTTTATTTATTAGAAGAGAATAATTAAGCCATTTTGTTTTCTTTCATACTATATTTGCCAATTCTGATACACACTATTTAAATATTGTTATGAGTTGGGCGTGGTGGCTCCTGCTTGTAATCCCAGCACTTTGGAAGGTATAGGCGAGGAGATTGCCTGAGTCCACAAGTTCAAGACCAGCCTGGGCAACACGGCGAGACATCATCTCTGCAATAAATCAGCAAATTAGCCAGGCATGGTGGCACCTACCTGTAGTTCCAACTACTTGGAAGGCTGAGGAGGAAGGATCGCCTGAACCCAGCAGGTTGAGGCTGCGGTGGCTATGAGCATGCCTTTGCACTCCAGCCTGGGAGACAGAGTGAGATTCTGACTCTAAATAAATAAATAAAGTTATATAGCATAATTATTACAGACAAAGGAGCTTTTATTTTTACGTAGAATAAAGTTTTGAGATTTGATTTTTAAATATATATAGTAGTAATCACACATGAGAAAAGATTAAAATATCAAATTTTTTGATTTGGTGGACAATGAAAACTGATTAAGAAATAAAAACACTGTAATATGCATGATGAGCTACTAATAAATAAATTATTTTAAAATTTTAAAATAGCTTTAAAAAGCATTTAATTTTCTGTTGACATTGCCTTACTTTTTCATAGATGAGGATCTTTTCTCAGGAATGTATACAGATTTCATGGGGACAGATGCTGATATTTTTCAAAGAAGAATGCTGTCAGAACTGATCAACACAATTCCAAGTGGCTAAGTGGTAAGAACACATGCCTATTTTTTAGTACCATGTTTTAAACTAACTTATATAATTTCATACACACAATGAGGCTGGTTTCAGATTGAAATATAAAGCCATGGCATGAGTGACGATAAATCTGGAATAATTTCCAGACGTATTTTTTGATTTCTGATAAGAACACTAAGTCAAACTTTAAAAAAAGAGACATAGGTGAGGACACCAAAACAGATAATAGATCAGAACACATGTCTGGAGAGGTGTCAGGGAGTGGTGGTTTCCTACTACTTTCAAGTTTACTGAGTTCTGACTAAATCGAGTAGAGGCCAGATGTTCAATGCTTAGGTGGTACAAACCACTCCATGTGTGACAAAGCACCCAAACTGGACTTCAGATGTAAATAGTGCTTGAGCTACCAAAGGGGTCCACATAAGAAAATTACTAAAACATGTTTAGGCATAGAGGTCAATATTTTCATAAAAATAGAGGCTGTGCAAAATTATTTTATATTTAATTAAGGACTGAAAAGAAAACTATGGGCAATAATATGGAATATGTGAGGTATTATATCAGTGAGTTTTTTAGGTGTGGCAAAGTCCTTGTCTTGTTTGTAAGGGAGATAGACACATTTAATAGCTTTTGTTATTTTATGAGTAATATATAGAATCAAGTTTGAAATTAACCAATAAAAAGAAAAAAAGAGCCAAAAGTAATTTATCAAATGAAAAATACATTATGAAATGAATGAAGGCCAGAAATGAGAAAGTATAAAGTTAAGACAATTTAGGTCAAATAGAAAACAAAACAGGCATGTTGCAAATCAGTTTAATTATGTCAATTCATCCTACATGAATTAAATTCACCTAAACAAATGCAAAGTCAAATAAGATGGAAAAGTGCAAGTGATACACTGTAAATAAATGACTACAAAAGCCAATATATTTTTAAAGTACGTGTATAATAGGTAAATATTAAGCCCCCCCAAAAACTGTAAAAGAAATATTTCTATCAGAAAAACTAGAAATTCAGGGGAAAGATACGAATTGCGTAATATTACAACATACTATGTGATATAGTTTGAATTGACCCTCCAAATCTTATATTTAAATGTGATTCCCAGTGTTGTTGGGGCCTAGCGGAAGGTACTTGGGCTATGGCGGAGAATCCCTCATGTAAAGCTATAGTGCTGTTCTCCCAGTAGATAGTGAGTCCTTGCTCTATTTATGTAAGAACTGATTCTTCAAGTGTCTGGCACCACATCCTCCTCTCTTGCTTTGGCTCTCACCATGTGACAAGCCTGCTCCCCCTTTGCCTTCCACCATGATTGGAAGCTTCCTGAGGCCCCAACAGAAGCAGATGCCAGTGCCATGCAGGATTGTGAGTTAAAATAAACTATTTTTCTTTATAAATTACCCAGCCTCAATCATTTTATTACAACAGTGGAAAGTGGGATAATATAGTATGTAATGATAAAATGAATAAGTTTTTCAATACTAAAAGTAAAAATTTAGATGAAATATTAACTTAACAACACAAATTTGAAATCTACAAGTGAAAATCAAAGAACAGAATTATAAGGAGAAACAAACTTACCCCAAATCTAAGGATGACATTGTAATACAGCTGTCTAATAATAATATAGAAAAATAAATGTAAAAATTGTGTGACATAGATGATTTCGACAAACCAGTTAGCAACTTTTATTTAATTCATACCTGCAAATATTCCTAAACATGACAGTCAATGACCAAATAACTTTTTCAATTAAACATAAATCTTTTACTAAAAAAAGGGTATCTTTAAGATCAGAAAGAGTATTTATGAATTGTAAATAGTGCCAAGATACTTGATAAAATTTTCTAACAAAAAAATTAGATCAGAAATATAATAAATAGATGATTTTTAACATTATATTTTAAAGCTAAGGAAAACTTATTTTTCAGGAAAATGGAGAAGACATATTTTAAACTACTTCTCATTGAATATTAATTTATTATCAGCAACTAAAAAACCTGGGGATTATATACAAAAAACAATCTGAAAGATGAAGAAAAGATGGTTCTACTATGGACATCAGAGCACAAGAAATGGCAGTGGTGAGTTTCCTGAGTTTTCATTTTGCTTCATATATCTCAGAATTAGAACTGAAAACACAAGCAATGTGGAAAATCAAATGAGTACATGACAAAAATAAACAAAAAACTTGCTCTCCTTAGCCAAAGGTATAGCTCATCACTTTTTTTGGGTCACTTTCAAGATACTCTCTTTGTCCTTATCTTTTGATCTAAAAAAATAATTTTATTATAGAGAAGTGAGGTACAAGTCAGGATTAGGCACATAAGTTATCTATGTGCAGGTAAAGTTTGGGCCTCCAACTAGTCTTCACTTCCTCTGGTTTAGGACCAGATATTCTATGTGTTGTTATGTGCCCCACCACCACCCAGTGTTAAGACCTCAGCATTCTTCTCAGACCTGAAAATGACAATGCAGGAATTCATATGGAAACATAAGTGATCATGAATAGCCGAAGCAATCCTCAGGAAAAAAAAAAAATAGGTTGGGCTCATTGTTGGCTCATCCTATAATCTCAGCACTTTGGAAGGCCAAGGTGAGTGGATTGCCTGAGCCCTCAGGTTCGAGACTAGACTGGGCAACTTGGTAAGACCTCATTTCTACCATAAATCAAAAGTTAGCCAGGCGTAGTAGCACGCACCTGTAGTTCTGGCTACTTGGAAGGATGAGGTGGAAGGATAGCTGGAGGTCTGGAGGTGGAAGGATAGCTGGAGGTCTGCAGGTTGAAGGCTGGGGTGGCCATGAATGTGCCACTGCACTCCAGCCTGGGTGATGGAGTGAAACTCTAACTCAAAAACAAACAAACAAACAAACAAAAAACCAAAGCCAAAATGAAGTCAATAAGGATTCAAAAAGGAAAACCTAAAGCAAAAAATAGGAAAAAAATCATTGAAAATATGAAAAACTTATTACAAATAGAAACGTATTTTCAGAGGCAGATGCAGGTACACTTATTTGAACTCTTAAGACACAGTAAAGTCTGTTAAAAAATTACTGAAAAACATCAATTAAAAATAAAAGTTGCCAAATTCACTTTATAGACCAATAACTACTCTGAAAATAAAAGCTGTCAGAGATACACATAAAATAAATATGTGTATCCAATTCCTTATGAATGTAGATGTGGAAAATCCTAAATAGGCTACAACAAAATGGTCTTTAGTCCAAGATTCAAACTATTCATCATTATGACATCTACTAATAAAATTTAATACATGTACAAGTGAAATAAGAAAAAATAATACAATATTTTCTATTGAATGCCAAAAAAGATTACAACAAAATTCAAGAAAAGTTAACTGGTATAACTTTTTTAATATACAGAAGTAAAGATGCTTCCTCAACCTAAGGAAGGATATTACTCTCCAGTCCAAGAGACAATGTGGCACTTAAGCTAAAGCCAACAGTAAGACATCATCGCTATTGAATATTATCCTTAATCTAGCCAGTGAAACTTGAAAAGGAGAAAGCAAAATGATTTTTGCAGATGATATATCCCATATGTATGCAATGTAACATTTGAAATTAAAATAAATGAAAATGAAAATTATACATAGAAAAAGAATAGAGTACAAAGGATAATTTTGGAAAATAGAATTTTTGTAACTTCTTTTTTTCTAACTTTTGTTGGTTTTCAAAATTTCTTTTTTTTTTTTTGAGTTGGAGTCTCACTCTGTCACCCAGACTGGAGTGCAGTAGCCAC
>NW_007232416.1:0-15936 GCF_000164805.1 Carlito syrichta
CAGCAGCGAGGCGCGGGGGGAGTCGCCCCGTAGTCCCCGCGGTTCCCCGGGCTGGCGCCCCCGGAGCGGTGTGCTGCGGCCGCTGGCAGAGCGTAGAAGGCCCGGGAAGCGAGTGTGCGCGCGCGCAGAGGGGCGCATTGCGAACGCGTCGTGCTCTAAATGCCGGCTGATGGCATGCCAAGTGCAGCAAAGTGGCGTGTGTGCGTGTGTGCGTGTGTGCGTGTGTGTGTGAGAGCAGGGTGGCCGCCCGGAATTTCCACCCCGGGTGGCAGGCAGGGAAAGGCTGGCTCTACACCAATACAGTTCTTTCTCCTTAAGTACCTCTTGGCACTGCTCCTCCCTCCCTCGGATTTGTTCTAACACTGAAGATACTTCCCGGGCCCAGGCCTTGCTTGCCCTGAAGCTGAGACTGGAGAGCCTCCCACAAACGAAAATGCTCTAACTCCGTGATAAGAATAACCTAGTTAGCATCCTTTCAGTGCTTCCTTCTCCTCCTGTCCTCCTTCCCGACGGATGTTCCCTTCCCGGAATCCCAGACACCCCCAACCTACGACTGCAGCTTCTGCTGGTACTTCTTTGCTCGGCAGTGAAAGAGATATTCCCTTCCCGGTGAGATTACAGTTACCTCCATAACCACAAAAAAATCATAGATTTGGCTGATTTTGAAATATTAACCAGATAGTAACTTTTAGGTGTGAGATCGTCTTGATGTATTTGGGTATTAAACAAGTGAAAGCAGTAGATTTGTACAGGAACGTTGTTAAGGACTCCCTCCCTCCCCCCTTTTTGCTCTTTTTCCTACTCTTTTTTGGGGGGGGAGTGAGGGAGAGGGCAATCATTTGTGCATTAAAGAGAATGGGAGAAAGCTTTGGAAAGGATAAAACCCAGGGTCTGCATCAGATGGTGAATGATCTCATCCAGTAGCTGCCTGTTTTGCACCATTGCATATGCCTTTGGAGTAACTATTGGCTCAAGACTAGGCTCTGAAGAACCTGTCCGCTGATATCTTGCTCATGGGAAATACAGGAAACCTGCTAGTCATACAGTTTGTCTATTTATTTTTTCAGTGGAATGTTGTCTGTAAGACTTTTTAAAAAGTAATTGGAGACACATTAGATTTTTCTCAAAATGGTGGAACCTTTTATTCAGGCGGACAAAATATTTAGTTGCTGTATAACTTTTCAATTCAATTTTTATCAAACTCCATGGGGTGAAAATTAGCTAGGAAATATTGGTAGGCTTCATGCGTTCAGGGGCTTCCTGCAGGCTTAACTGTTAAGCTGAGCTCATGGAGGTGGTGCTATCAGAATGCTTAATGGGGACCCAGGGAACATGCTGGCTGATGGGGTTTTGCACATATAAAGTAATGTGAACTCTCTGCCACTCAGCAGCTGCCTGTCAGTTACAGCAACACCTTTGATAAGTGGGTCCTGGGTAGAGATGTGGCAGTCCTAGGCTGGAATTTTTCTTTTAACAAAATGTCCGTACGTTGTTGTGCTGATGATAAATGACCTTGAAGGGGGCAGCACGGTGGAGCAGGTGCATTTATGTATTTATTGATTTTTTGTTGTATTAATATCTGAAAGGAAAACATGCCTTTTCCGCATGATTTTACAATTTTATATGGAAATTCTCAAATCCTTTAACAGCTCCTCTATTACCCTCCATCTCTTCCATTTTTTTCTCTTACCCTGAGAATGTTGATGGTTCAGAAATGTGAACGGGGTTAGTGACAAAGAGAATGTAGTTCCCACATTACATTCATCTCTTTTTTTCTGGGGCATTTGTTCCTCTGTTGTGTGCAGTTTTGTGAATATGAGTTATTTCTCTTTTTTTTTAAGCAAAAATAGCCCAAGGAGTATTGGGAATCTGTACATCTTGACAAATTTGGTTGTCAATTGAAGACTTCTTGATAATAGTGGATGGTGCTGTGCATAGTAAAAGAAAACCAAACGGCCATTAAGACAACATAATTGTGAGGTGGACCAGACATTTCATATATTCTGATTAGAACATCCTAATTATTATCTCAAGCAAATAATTGTCTATTGGGTGTGTATTTGGCACCACAGGACTTTGAGGCATCTTTCTGTCTACCGTCCCCAGAAAGCTGTTTTTCTTTTCTTTTTCTAGAAGACATCTGAGATCTCTGTTAAGGGAAATAGAGGTGAAGTGTTTAATGGACTGTATCCATGAGTTACATCTGCTGCTGTAAATTAATCCTTCATTTGTGAAGGGTTTTGTCACTGGTTGGCCTGTACCAGGGCCTCTCAACTCTTCTCCATTGTGCAGTTTATTGCCTGTGTGTCTGCTTACCTTCTTTCCAAATGGTAACGTAGATGGTTGATCAACTTCGATTCAGTGGCTCTCCCTCTCGATGGAAGCAGGCCCACTCTGATCTGTTTAGCTTTGAGAGAGGTTGAAAATGTTTGTGTAAACTCTGGATGTGCTGGGACGCTTATTTTATGAGAGAAAAACCCTATCATAAAACAAGCCCTCAGCCTATAATGGATTTTTTCACTGTCATATCCAAACATAGCCATGATTTGGGATGTGTGGTTTATTTTATTTTACCAACTTTATTAACTCACAATTGTAACAAGGGACTGTCATCTGGTGTTTAAAAATGTGGCGTGTTTTAGTTACACTCCTCTTTTTCATGCAATCTTATAGAATGTTATAAAAGGCATTCTCCTGACTTTAGGAAAACCATGATATAAAGTGAACTTGGTGAAAAGTTTTTTTTTTAATACTTTGCCTTTCTTTCATTTGTGAGTTACTTTCTTTCACAGTTGAGTTACTCTTGGGGTGTACTGTATATGTAGCTTTGTGTTTATGCATAAATTGAGACTTAAAACTTAGTCCAGGCTGCAAAATTTATTCTGATACGAATGCTTACAGCTCTCCTCCTGTCTTCCTTTGCACAACAGACTATTTCACTATAGATTTCTTCTCAGTGCTTAACAAGTGTTCAGCACTTAATAGTGATAATTATGAAGTATGGATGCCTGTGTACAGCGCTGTGAGATAGGTTGGGCAAGAATGTTTAGGCCTCATTTGTAGAGGTCCAGGAAGGTCAGTGGTATGAATTTAGTGCTCAGCAGTGCAGAAGTAGGACTAAAACTCAAATCTTGAGCTAATCATGTTCTTTCCAGATTAGTTGTTCAAGTATGTTTTGGGTTTATAGCAAGCAGGATACCCAAGTCATTTTCTCATCTGTAGGCACATCACAGCACAAATGAAAAAACTGAGTGAGCAGTAGAAAGCTACACTGTTTGCTTTCTTGGTAATGAAGCCATGAGGAGCTTTAGATAGATTTGCACTACAATATCTTTCCAAGGAACTGATAGAATGCCCAGCTGGGGTTGCGTCATCAGACTTATTTTTTTTTTTTAACTTAAACGTTGGTGTGTAAACATTGGCAAGAAGGGCAAGATCTAAAATTCTTAGGGCACGAATTTACTTGACGTTCAATCTTATTTGTACTTTGGCTTTAGATAAGTGGTTTTTTTGAAAAAAAAATCACAGATGAATTAACCTAGAAAGCACTCCAGCAGCGCTGGATAACTGTGCTTCTGTAGACAGCCTTTTGGGGGAAAGATGAGGAAGCACACATCTGTCTCTGGGGACTTTGACATTATGGGCATTTTATTAATTCAGAAAAGCATCTGTTGAACACCTTCTGTATGCGTGGCATGCTATGAGGTGCTAAGGACGCATTCAAAAATAAGTCGACACATGGTTTGCAACCATAATTGCAAAGAACAAATTTAGTGTATGGCACGGTCCAATTAGAAGGGGAAAACATGTATTACTCTAAGATGTAGGGTAGGAAGGGACCTTTATAAAACATTACCTGTTGGGCTCAGTGGCTCAGCCTGTAATCCCGTGCCTTTGGGAGGCTGAGGTAAGTGGATTGCCTGAGCCCGCGGGTTCGAGACCCACCTGGGCAGCAAGACCTCGTCTATACAATAAATCAAAAAATCAACCAGGCGTGGTAGCACATGCCTGTAATTCCAGCTACTTGGAAGGCTGAGGCAGAAGGATCACCGGAGCCCAGCAGGTCGAGGCTGCGGTGGCCAGGAGCGGCCACTGCACTCCAGTCTGGGCGACAGAGTGAGACTTCATCTCAAAAAAAATAAAATAAAGAAAATAAAAATTAAAAAAATAAAACATTACCTAGTCTACTCCTGCCTCTCTGATTTTGCACAGAAGGAGACTGAAGCTCAGAGAGCCAAAATGGTTTGGCCCAGTGTCACACCCCAACTTAGTAGCATAGAGGAGTGCAAAGTTTACGAACATCTCAGAGGAATTATAGTTATCAGCACATTGTTCTTTATATATTTGATTTAAACCTTCTTGTACCATTTTATCCTTAACTTGACCTTCGCCGGAGTCCCTGCCCAAATCTTCTCTCTTGTCCTTCCAGCCACTGAAAAGGAGGATTCGTTTCTCCTTTTATAGTTACAATTCTTCATATGGTCTAGACCTTGGTTCAGAATCAGAAACCATCATATATATATATATATTTACATATATATGTGTATATATATGTATATATATATACACACACACAGAGAGAGAGAGACACATTGTGTGTGTGTGTGTATATATATATATATGTATATGTAAATGTATATATATGCTGGCTTTCCATCATACACTATAAGCATTCCTATCAATATATGCTCTCTCTTCACTTATTCCTTGTGACTTGCTAACTTCTCTTTTCTTACAATTTCTGTGTTTCACCTGATGCCTTCTTTAGCTGCTCTTCTCCTCCAAATGCAGTCTCTTCCTGCTGCTTGTCACCTCCCTTCATGTAATTTTCTAGCTTCTCTGTCTTCTTAAGACCGTTTTCCTGGCCGTTACTAGGATCCTTCTCCTTGCCACATCTGAATGTCCTTCTCCGTGCCTACTCCCTTAGACCCCTGTCTCAAGCTGTACTAACTTGACCCTCCTTTGTGAAGCTACTATGGTTGGCTTTGGGTATGGTTTCACATTTCTGTTGGTGCTTTTTCACGGTGCTTTTCACTTCTACTTCAAATTGTGGTTCTCCCAAAAGATTCTGTCCTGTTTCCTTTTCTGTCTTTTCTGCTTTCTTGAGCTAATCTAAGTCACAAAATCTGAAATCTTTCATATCATTGAGTTGTAAAAGATAGCAATGACTTCATCTATTGCTGAGAGGCAGAGTGATGAAAGAAACACTCCTGAAGCTACTCCTTCCTGTAGGAGAAACCCACCACAGATCAGATGGCCCTGGGCCCCCATTTCAAGCCTCTGTTTAGACTTCCCTTCTTCCTCTCAGTCTTGGACACACCATCTGAAGCTCATCACCTGTTAGGTTCCCTAAGTGACTCTTCTCCCTAGTGGTTCTGTTGGTCACTGGCACTCCCATTTCTGGCTCTGGCTTAGAAACCAGTGTGATCCTAACCTTCAGAAGACTTGAGTTTGAGACCCAAATCCACCAGTGTCTAACTTTCTGGACTCAGGAACATTCCTTTATGCTTCCCTTGCAACATAAAGGTAATGTTGCACATCTCAAAGAGATTCTTAAAGATCACATGATAGGACTTGTGTGAAAACATATTGCAGTTCCTGGATCATGGGAGGCACTCAATACATTGGTTTAATTCTGTTTTATTTCCCTGCATCTTCTTTGTCATCCCATCCCATCCTGTTTCTTTTTTGCTGTCTACCTCAGATTTAGATTTCATTCATGTACCATTTCCTTCTCGCTCATATCCCAGACCCTGTCCAACCTTCATCGTCCTCCCTCCTCCAGCAAATCGGCAACCTACCTAGACTATGCCTACCATTTCAATCCTCCTGAAACCCTTGTGTTCACCGCCTCCACACACACCTCAGATCACATCTATTCTCACTTCTCTACTTGGCTCATGACCTCTTAAAACCTGCCTTTTGATTCCTTGCTGAACCATTCTACACGGAGTTTTCTTGGATCACGCCAGCCAGATCTTATTTCACCTTTCTCTGACCATCTTTTGAGCTTCCCTGTCAGTTGCACACATTTTTTCAATTATTTGTCATCAGTCTCCTAATGCTCTGTGGGAGGCTTGGGACCATGTTGACTGATCTCTGGGTCTCCTGGAAATCCCCCTACTGGAGAATCACAGGTTCAGTAATTAAATGCCTGGTAACTTGTTGCAAATCCTGTCTACTGTCTTAGCTGTGAAGTGCTTCCTGGCTTCCCTTCATTACCTTTTCCGTGACTGGCGAAGATTGACCTGTTTTGGGGGTTTCCTAAAATGTTAAATCAACCTCAAGGCCCAGGTGTAAGGTTTATTTCCTGATTCCTATTGCCCAATAAATGTTCTGTGCTGATATTACTGCTGTGAAATGGAAATCCAAGATTTGCCCTGCGAGTAATTTGGAGTGTCCAGAAGACCTGCACCAGTACCCTCTGTGCTCACTGCTCAAGTAGAGCTCCCCTTCCTGACTGGGGGACAGAGAGAAAGCCAGTACCTCTGACGCATGAGCTGGGGGAGACCTGGGACCCAGCCGTCCATCAACTGATGATTCGTGTCTGCCAGTTTACCAGAAGGAAGCCTTAAATATAGTTGTGGAGCCAAGGCAGATGCAGGACAAAATGAGTGCAACAGCAGAAAATGCTGTGGGGGCTTAGAGGCTGGCAGGGCTTTGCTAGGCTGAGAAGGGTTGAGGCAGGATTGAGCATACACTTGCTCACTGGGACACATGGTTCTTCCTGTGTGGGGAAACCCAGAATGATTAGAGAGTGAGAGACACAGGCTCACACATCTCATCCCTGTGGTGAAAAGAATGACTCGATGTGGCCAATTTCCTTTTCCTGCTATGGCGAGCACTTTTTTTCCCTTTCAAACTTTTGGGATTTTTAAATGAGTTTTTGCATATTTTTTCTACATTTAATGGAAATTTTTATGGTGTTATTTTAGAATATGATTCATAATGTACTTGTGAACCCATGAATTTCACTCATATTAATACATGACCGAAGATATAAAATAAGAAGACATATTTTGAGAGGATCAAGAAGAGAAAAAGAAAAAAGAAAAATTACAGGAAGAATCATATCATTGGTCTTGAGTAAACTGGGATATTGTTAAAGTGAATGCTGAACATTACACCGAGTTTATAGCCATTAGAAGTTGTATTCTCTTATTTTCCACGGCAAGTTTCTGGTTGTCAAAATAAAAAGGATTGTGATTTAAATTCTTTTAGGTTTTGCTGGAGTTTGTATTTATTTCATATGCAGAAAAACTTTTCATGAGGAAAGTTTTGACAGACAGACACACACACACACACACACACGTATGAATGAAAACTAGTACTCCACACTTCTTTTTACCATATTTTGACTCTGAGGTGAAATTCGGTTACATTAGTTCATGGGTAGCAGTGAATTGTTGGTCTCGATTACTCCTTCCAGTGCTTTGGTTTTGGGGGGTTTTTTAAATGTTTATTAGGATTTTTTTTTAAAAGGAATAAGCTATAGGGCTCATGAGTGAATTGGTGGTGAGATGCCATTTTGACAGGATCAGGGCCAGATAAAAACCTTTACCATCTCACTGTTCAGGGAAACTGTTATCCAAGTCTTTTCAATGTTGTCTGGGGCACTCTTGGGGCACATTTGAATAGCCTCCAGGTTGACAGAAGTTACCCTGATCTCAGAGTGTCAGCCCAGAGGGGCAGCCATCTCTCTGGTGTGATGCTGGGTCAGGAGACCAGAGCTGCTTTCTATGGTGACCCATCTACAGTAGGTGGCTTTATTTCTCCGAAGTGCCTCAATGCATTACTATTTAGTATGTCTGCCCTAAGTGTTGCATGTGTGTTTTCTTATGCAGTCCTTACAAAGTAGTCCCCTAGAGGTAGGAACAGAGGAGTTAAGTCAGTGGTCCAATGTTTGCCGATAAGAGTAGTGGAGACACCACTCAGATCGCGGCAGGCTGGCTCTAGAACCCTCGCTTGATCTTACAGAACATATGGGTCCCTCTCTGTGGGAGATGAATTTGTTTTAAAGCAAGGGAAAACTTGATGCTCTGCTTCTCTCTTCTGGAAGGTACTTTATGATATCGAATGTGAATTGCTTACACTAGCAGCGCCTCTCAGGACATCCACCACATCGCCCTGTGTAAATGTTTGTGGAATTCGACTGAACTGATTCTGTGAGATGGTATTTTAGATAATAAATACAGAATAGGGCAATTGCATGTAAAGTTTTTAGGTTATCTTAATTTAGGTTGCATGAATGGGGTATCTGCTTTGTTTGCAACATTATCCCAGGGACCTAGGAGATACTGTGGAGGTAGAAGAAGGCATGGTCTCTGTAGAGTTGAGGGGTCCCAACGTGGAACCTTATATACATCACCTTGGGAGCAGTAGCTTATGGTCTTGTGCTCTTTGTTTTTTGTTTTGAGTCGTAGTCTCCCTCTGTCGCTCAGGCTGGATGCCGTGGTACGCTCATGGCCACAGCATCCTCGACCTGCTGGGCTCAGCAGATCCTTCTGCCTCAGCCTTCCAGGTAGCTGGAACCACAGTGGGCTTGTGCTCTTTGGAAATTCAGGGGGCCTAAGGAGAAGAGTGATGAACGTGGACATGATATGGGACTCCAGGACTCCAGCTCTGCAGGGAAGAATAAATGGCGGTAAAAGCAGAGAATTTGATAGTGTCAGGGCCAGAGTGAAAATAACGTGAAAGCCAGAATCTAGAATGTACAACAACATGTAAGGCAGGAATGAAAGTTTCAATAAAATGCTACCTCGAGCTCCAAAAGTACAGATTCTGAAACTTCTAATTCATTTTATTTTTGAAGCAGTTGAAATTTGGGGGAGTAGGCTAAGGGGTGAGCACATTTCAAAGTGTCTCTTTTAAAAGGAGAATATTTCCAAGAACTTCAGGGGCATGCAACAGTTATGAGCCCATAGGTAAGAACACCAGTTTTTCCTTCCTTTGAGGGAAGAACAACATATTGAGAGATGACTGGGGCTCTTACAAAATGTGGCAGAAACAATCCCTGGTGCCCTTTCCCTTTCTTCTTATTTTTAGACTATCCCTTAAGTCCCCTTTGGTCCTGGACACGTCTATCATGGTCTTCAAGAACACCATGACAATTGGCAGTTATGATCATCTTACCTGTCCTGGCTTGTAGGTTCAGCAAAATGTCAGGAGAACATTTTTTTCTTGAGTTCCAGACAAATGAAACCTAAGAAAAAATGTTTTTGATTGATGACTGTCAGAAAAGCTTAAGGAATCTGGTTTCACTGCCATCCTCTTTGTGACAGTAAAGGGGCCATCAGCTCCTGAAAATGGGGTATCATTAAGTGTAAATTTCCTGTTCATGCCACAAAAATCTGCATCACACAGGAACACCTGCTAAATTATCCCACCTAGTCAGTCCTGCTCACACAAAAGAGGATACAAAAACTGGTGAAGGAAAAGAGAGAACTCCTTCCTGCTCCAGTGCTCGCTCATTCAGTTCATTCTTGAATGTTTGCTGCCTGCCTGCTATGAGCTGTGTGTCATGCTGGTTGAGGGGACTCATACCCAAGCTTGTTCCTACCTTCAGAGAGTTCAATCTGTCTGTGGGTGGGATAGGGAATCTGGGAAAAGCAAATGTTCTACTACAGAGTGGCTGAGGAGGGAGGGATCTGTGTCCATAAGTATGGTTTTGCAAGGCTTTGTGGAGGAGACAGTATTTACAGTCACCGAATTTTCAGATTCAAAAGGAACGAGGGAGCATGGTCTAATCCCATGATTTTATAGAGAAGGAAAATGAAAGGACAAGTCTTTTGGCCACTATTTATTCAGCTCAGGCAGTATGGCTGCAATTCATTTGATTCCCGGCACAGTCCATTTAGTCTATAAAGCGGTTAATTGCATTCATACAGATCAGGAAACTGAGTTGCAGAGAGGCGAAATGACTTGTTCAAGGGCGGTTAATGAGTAAGTGGTGTTGCTGGCAAGCCCAGGGTCTTGCAGGGGCCAAAACCCTCCTCTTTCCTTCTTCCCTCCCTGCCTCCCTGCCTCTCTCCCTCCCATCATTCCTTTCTTCCTCTGTTAGGAAAAATGGTGAAAGATTGTAAATTGGCTGATTAAAAAAAGATTTGTGGCTATCTTGTCACACTCATCCGTTTAGGTTATCTCTGCTTTTCATTTGTCTTTGAGCTGTTTTACAACTCTGTTATGTTGTAGAATACTGATAGTAATGATTCTTGATTAGACAAAATGCAAATTGTGTCTGATGGAATGCAGTTGTAGATATTGAGTGGTTTTATACTTACCAAGCTCATTGATCTCAGTGTTCCTGATGGGCTTATATTCATATGTTCTTTGAAGTCTCCTTTGAACCTGCTGTGATACCATACTGGCTCATAAATTAAGGAATTTGGTAACATCTTTGACATGTGTTCATTCTGTTTTTGTTTAAGTCGTGGTTTTATTTCTAAAAAATTATCTTTGGCATCACTAATGTGGGTGGGATTTTGATGAAATTGAATGAGGAGGGTGAGAAGAAGGATGGATGAAAAGGGGGACGGTGTGTGGAGGCAGTGTTTCTTCTGTTTCCCCATCCCCAGGTGCATTTTCCGCTCTTCTCTGCCCTGCCCTAAGTCCAAGGGGCTCCTCCTCTTGATGGGTGCTGGGAACGCTGTTTCTTCTCTTTGTGGCCTCAGATCTAGGGCTGGTAGCAGCTTCCCACAGTTGCTGGTCCTTAGAAATCCCACCCTCTGTTGGCTCCTGTCAGACTCCAAGCCCACTCCTTGGTAAATGAATCCCTCATTAAACTCTCTTCAGTTAAGCCCAGGAGAGTGTGATCTCTTTCCTTGGCAGGACCTGATGGAAACAGCAGGGAACACATGGGGACACATTTGAGGAAGGAACGAATGACATGAGAGTATGGGCTGTGGTTATCCTGGAAAGGTGAGGGAGTCTCGAGACCAGGGTCAGGGATTTGTACTTAATTTATAAGGTGAGGGGGCCTTTGAAGTTACTCATTTTTTCTTTTTGCCTCTCAAGGGAGGGAAGTGGGTCAGAGCTGTCTGTTAGGAAGGTTAAAGTGACAGCAATTTATAAAATAAATTGGGATATAAAGAGATCAGAGCGAGACTGGAGCTGAGAAGCCTATGAGGAGACAATCACCACGGAGTTGGTACAAGATAGTTCAGGCCTAAATTTGGGTGGTAGTTGTGGGAATTAAGAGGGTCAGGGAGGCTTAAGGGACACTGTGGAGGAAGGCTTTACAGGATTGTAACTGATTAGATATAAGGCCTGGAAAAAGACAATGATGAGCCTAGGAGATTCAAAGAAAGGTGGTGGTGTTAATTTGGAAACAAGAGGAAGGAAGGCTTTACGGGAAAGCAGTAGGCTTTGTTCTGGGACATATTTATTTTGAGGTATGTAATGGACTAGGTTGTGCATCCCCTAAAAAGATATGTTGACATCCTCACCCCAGGACCTCCGAATGTGACCTTATTTGGTAATAGGGTCTCTAGAGAGGTAATCAAGTGAAGGTGAAGTCATCAAGGTGACCCTGATCCCATATGCCCTCTGTCCAGATACACACAGGTGGAAGATGACATGAAGACTCACAGGGAAAACACCTGTGAAGACGGGAGCATTGTACTTACAAGCCAAGCAATGCCCAAGGCTGCCAGAGAGTGGATTTTCTCTCCTCCCCTCAGAAGTAACCAGCCTCGCCAATACTTTGATCTTGGGCTTTTCTAACCTCTAGAACTAGGAGATAATACACTTCTGTTGGTTTCAACTGCACAGTGTGTGATGCGTTCTAATGGCAGTCTTAGGAAACGAATTCCAGGTACAAAGCTGGGAGTGTGGATTTGATGTTTTAGTGAGAGGACAGGCCTAATGAGGCTCGTTGGACACCACTGGTGTGATGACAAAACCGTGAAAGTGGACGAGATGAAATCAGAGAAGGAGCCCAGGTGGGAAGAAGGTGAAGGAGGAGACCCCGGCTGTGACCATCAGAAGTTGACAGGAGGACTCTAGGAGGAAGGCAAAAGCAGATATCAGGTCGCAGGAGCCTGGAAGGGAGAGGGTGGCCATGAGCGGAGGCCAGCGACGTAGCCAAGATTTTCACCCCCTATATCGATGACGAAGAAGAAGCTTGAGAAAAAAAGGAAGAATAAATCAATTGATGGATTGTTTTCTTTTTTCTTGTGAGAGAGACCATCATCTAAGGTTGCAGGGGAGGTGGGGTGATTGATGTAGTGAGTTCTTGGTGAGGGTGGGACGGAGACATCCCCCTTACAAGCCACCATCGTCGGGCACGTGCCTACACTCATGCAGTCTCTCTCTTTGCAGATCCCTAATTGCTCGCTACTTTCCCTGATTTGAGAGCACATACTATTTTTATTTGACTGCGGTTTAGTTTTAGTTTCATACTATTTTCTGCTGGGGACCTTTTGACAAGTAATTGAAATTAGAGCTCTACAAAGCTTCATGGGTTTTAAGCTGGGTGTGTTTTGTTTGGATGTTGTGGGGTGTTGGTGATTAATCCAGCTAGGCTTGGAGCAAGTATATCTCATTAGGACAAGTGGGAGAAGTTTACATTGTTAGTGGGGTTTTTTTTAATAGCTGCTGATTCACAAAGACTGTAGGGATATATAGGTAATTACAGATAATTTTTAGCAAAAGGTCAGTCTAGCAATATATTGGAGTGATTTTCTGAAAGCTCAGATTAGGGGAAAATGTTGAAATATCTTAGGAATCGGGATAATGAGTGACTACCCCTGGCTCTCCTACTATAATAACTAGCTTAGCTTGCTAAAAAAATTTCAGCAATTTTTCTAATAATTAGCAATTTATATTTTCAGAGATTTTTTCCTCCACATTTTTGTGTGATTGACACTAGATTGTATGTATAAGTTGTAACTTGCAAAGCACTGTTTGTTTTTAAACAAACGCAAACAGTAAATCTGCATTTAAGTGTGTAAATTCCACATTTGTTTCATACTTAACATCAGTGATTTAAAAGTAAAAGCTTTCAACAAATGTTTGCACTTAACAACACAGCACGTATCTTAATCTCTTTAGTGCTCTGAATCAGCACCTGCAACAATTTCTTAAAAGGATTCTTCCTTGAGATGAAGATTGTCATGAGATCTGCTCAAAACTAGCCAAACCATACAGGATTAAGACAAAAGTGTGTCACCTCCTGTCCCCATTAAATTAGAGACATACATCTTACCTCACCTAAATGTTTATGTATATGGAATGTATTATGTTTATATAAGCATATGCTGAATGTCAGTAAAAGTTACATCGTTTCTAACTTTTTAAGAACTTTCTTCCACCAGTCACGTACTAGGTTAATTGTTCATCATCCTTCTCCTTGGTCTTGCCCAGCATACACAGAGCAGCCAGCACTTTGCTGGACACACAGAGGCCCTCACCGTTTGAAGGTCAAAGGTTCTGCCTTTCCATGTGCCAGAATATATTTAACAATGGGCCCAGACTCAAACTTAAACAAGGTACACATAGCTAGTTCTCTCTGCTTAGAAAATTAAATCACTGTTGTGAAAATGCTGTAAAAGAGGATTTAAGAATCAAATGGAAGGAAGATAGGGGTTGAACCAAATAATCTGGAGCCATCTTCGTGCTTCCCTGGAGACTTCACCATCTTCTTACCTGGCGAAAATGCTTCTGGAGGCTGGTCTGGAGAAGGGGAGTTGAGGGCGGATAGGAATACTCAAGCATGAATTTGAAGGTGGGGAGATAGCTACTTAACTTTTTAAAAATTGATAAGAAACTGCCATATCTACTGCCAGTAGAATATTTTCTAGTTTCAGTCCTGCCTGGGACATTTTCTACAGATAAAATTGTTTTGAGAATTTCACATACTTATCAAAGAAACATGGTATACATTATAACAAACATAATGCTCTGGACCAGAACCAAAACAAGGACCTGAGTGTCAGTAGAGAATGGCACCGATTCCATGAATGACACCAGTTTCACGCAGTCACACAGTAGGGATGGAACAGAGATGATACCATTCCTATTTCCCTCTATAAATGGGCAAACCGAAGCCCAGAGTTTTGTACAAGGGGGCTGCATGTGGAGATAACTCAGATGACTTATTGGAGTACAGAAATGGACTTTAAAATCTTAGTGTTAACAAAGATGATGCCACTGCCCTCTAACGTGAATAATGGAGCAGACTAAAATCTGACCAGAACAGAGTCTGGTAAATACATCAAGGAGAAGGTCTTGCAAATCTTTGCATAGGAGAGAAAATGATTACTGGCACCTTCTTTTACTTGTTGTTCATACCATCAAGAGTCAAGAACTCTGCTTAATTTAGTAGTGCAGCTTCCAAGAAGGGCCCTGATACTGTGGATAAATGGACTCTATTTTTAAAATTAGATATATTCAGCCTATTTTTATGGGCAGAGAAAAATTACTGCTGAATTGCTCTTGATAAGATTCTTCTGTGCCATAAACTGAAATACTGGGGAGTTTGGTGGAAAGAAGAAAAACAACCGTAAGTCATAGGAGGCTAAGGCCTATGTTTCTTTTTGGGTATTGAATGAATAAGTTTTCAGGCATTCGTTCTTATTTAACTGCATGGTTGCCCCATTTCATTATGAGTGTCATAAATCCCAGATGGGTCGCGTGTTGGGCTGATGCTTTCTCTGCATGGTGATGCTGTGAGTGTACCGGGTGGGCCCGTGATTTCCTCGGTATGCTCCTTCATCAAACATGGATTCTCTACCTCCTGTGCCTCAGGTGTCTGTGGGGTGCTGTAGGCTCATCAGTCAATTTTAAAATATTTTCCATAGAGTCATCAATTCGACTCTTGAACAGGAAAGGGCTGAGGCTAGGATTCGGTAGCCAGTCATGTAAGATTTTCTTCAAGGTCTATGTCAACTCAGTTCTGTATTTTTCTATGTCCTGTCCACATGTTTGTTTCATCCAAAGGGACATTAATGAGGATGATCAAATGCTGGCTGAAAGCTCTAATATTTGTAGCCTGGGCAACTTGGTGAGACCTCATCTCTACAATAAATCAAAAAATTAGCCAGACATGATAGCGCGCACCTGTAGTTCCGGCTGCTTGGAAGGATCTCCAGAGCCTCAGCAGGTTGAGGCTGCGGTGGCCGGGAGTGGCCACTGCACTCCAGTCTGGGCGACAGAGTGAGATTCCAACTCAAAAAAAAAAAAAGAAATACAAATTACATTTAACATTACGAATTATTATTATTACTACCATTATCATTATTATGTTATTAGCCTTTCTACATACCTGTTATATGTAAGGCATTCTACTTGACTCCATGAACACAATGGGATGTATAAGACATAGTCCTTGCCCACAAGAAACTATTTCCAGCACTCATCTATTTGGCTTCTTTAGGCTGTTTTTTCCCTCGTTAAATCTTTCCTAAGGAACTTAACAAACTTTATAAGTTGAAGTGTAATATATAATATACATGAAAAGTACATACATCTTAACTGTATATCTTGATGAATGCTTGCAGTGTGAACATAGTTGTGTAACTACCACTCTGATCAACTCATAGAATGTTGTCAGTGCCTAGAAGCCTTGTATTACTTCCCAGTATTTATCTGCCTTTCCAAAGGTAACCGCTATGGAGACTTCTGGAAGCATAGATTAATTCTGCCCATTGTTTGCACTTCAGGTTAATGGAACAATACAATGTGTGCCCTTTTGTATCTGGTTTCTTTTGCTTCATCAATGTCTGGGAGACGCATCCATGGTGTTGCATCTAAGGTTGGCTCATCATGTGTTAGTGCTCTGTGCCACGATTTATTTATCCACTCTGGTGATAGACAGTGGGTTCTTTCTGGGTTTTAGTAATGAGAATATAACTGGTACTAATATTCTCAAATATTAAAGATTTAAAAATATAAATGAACACCTTAAATATAGGTATGTGTCAATTTCTGTTGGATATA
>NW_007232417.1:0-9626 GCF_000164805.1 Carlito syrichta
AGGATTTTTTCTTTTATTCCTACTTTGTTTAGGCGAATTATTATGTGTCTGGGAGTTGGTATTTTCATTTGTTGTCTTGCAGGGATTCTCTGAATCTCTTGTGTTTGAATTTTTGCATTACTCCAAGGTGGCCTCTGTTTCTCTTTCTGTTTCAGAAAGTCCAATTACTCTTAAATTTGGTCTTTTGAAGTAATTGCTCATCTCTTGAAGGTTTTGTTCTATCTTTTCTATGTTAATTTGATGAAGAAAATTCCATGGTTTAAAAGACATTAGCATATTGAGATGAAGATACATTGTTAACCCAGTTTCATTTCTCCAATATGAGGGAATCACATGTGACTAGTACCTCTTACTTTCCCCAAAGCCATGGTGACTGTTAACCAAGTATGTCATATTCTGGAGGTAGATGAGAACATGGTGGAAGAGAGGAAAGGCTGTGCTTTGTGAAGGTCATGGGTAAAAGGTCGAGAGACAATGATGGCCCGGTAATTTTTGGGAAATGCGAAAATTCAAACACAAGAGCTTCAGAGAACCCTGCAAGACAACAAATGACAATACCAACTCCCAGACACATAATAATTCACCTAAACAAAGTAGGAATAAAAGAAAAAATCCTAAAGGCAGCTAAATACCCAGCTGTTTATTAGAATAATGATGTAAAATAATTTGAACTCTCTTTAGTGACAATAATAGTTGAAACCCTCTTCCTTCATGTTTTTGTAAGCAGCTTTATTGATATAGAATTCATATACCTAAAAACTATTCATTTGAGTCTGGGTCTGGTGGCTCATGCCTGTAATTTCAGCACTTTGGGAAGTGGATGCATGAGGATTGCTTGAGTCCAGGAGTTCAAGACCAGCCCTGGGCAACATAGCAAGACCTCATCTCTACAAAAAGTGGAAACAAATAATTAGCTGGGTGTCGTGGTGCATGTCTGTTGTCCCAGCTATGTGGGAGGCTGATACAGTTGTATTGCTTTAGTCCAGGATTTGGAGACTGCAGAGAGCAGAGCAGTGATTGTGCCACTGTATTCCAGCCTGGGCAACAGAGTGAGACCCTAACCCCATCACCCCCTCCAAAAAATCACCCATTTAAAATGCTTGATTTCATGGTTTTTATAAAATTTACAAAGTTGTGTAACCGTGTTTTGATTTAAGAATTTTCACCACCCCAAAAAGCAACCTCATATGTTAGCAGTCACTTCGTATTCTCCCCTCCTATCAGCCATAAACAATCACTAATCAACCTGCTAACTCTTCCCTTCCTTTTGAGCCTTTCTCCCTCATTTCTTTGGATTAGAATTTCAACTCTAGCTGCTGTGGTTTACTCAAGTTCTCTAGTACATGACTTTTGCTTTGCCATGTCTGCCTTTTTGCCACATCACTTGCTTCCCCTACCTCTTACTTGCTAACTCTGCTTCTCTCCTGTTCTACCTATGCAGGCCCAGTCAATCCCAGCTCAGATCTCTTCTCTGTAAAACCTTTGCTGATATTTTGTGGTGAATTGATGCATATCTTCTCTGAACTTGGATGGCTCTGATTGACAAGCACATTTATACAATCCTGTGTCAAGCCTTCGGCTATTTTTAGCTGAAATCTTACTTAATTGTTCATACATTGACATTATTTTCCTAGATTAATTATAGGGTGCTTGACCCACATACATCCTGTGGAGTATTTGACAGTGCTTTGTATAGAGTTGTTATTTAATAAAATATTTGTTGATTTTTATCTCAAAGCATGAATTAATATTAACTGTCATCTCTATTCATGTATATGCTTGATATAGTTGCCCAAATTTGCCTGAAAAGTTATCTTCTTTCTTGTAATGAAGGAGTGTGTTTCTTTAACATATGGTGGGTACTTCTTGTACAGAAAAAGCTGTCTTCTTTTGTAGTTGGGCATATCTTGAGTTGAATGGTTGAATAAATAGTTTAGTAAAGCAGTTGCTTGATTTTGTAAGTGAGTAAATAAAATTCTTGCCATAGTTAAGCATATGGCCTTAGGTGCTGCATCTCATTTGAGTAGGGTTGTATCAACACACATTCTGTTTTTATGCTTCTATACCATTTTTATACAGGTTCATTTAGGATAAAGGAAGAAAAAGAATAACTTGAGAGGTGAAAGGAGTCCAACAAAAAGTATGAGGTGCATGAAGGGGACGAGAAAGTCAACTTAAATTGATTTGGGCTGTGCTTTGGAATCTGCATCTTACCCACATGGAAGGGGGCGCTGATGCAGATGGTCTGTAGCACACACCTGTAGAAAGAGTGCTCAGAAGGAATCACATGCAAGTCCTTCTAAACAGTTGCCTGTGAGATTTTGAGGGGAGTCAGGATTGAAAGGAAGGAAAATAAACCTGGGTCACTTGAACAACTGAGAATGGTAAGGTAGCAGGGGAAAAGGAAGGGAACGTGTAGAACCCAGGAAATGAGGAGGCACAGATAAATGACATAATTCAGTTTAAACTAATCCTGCAGTGGGAAAGGGTGATCAGACATGTTTACTTTTTCTTTTTTTTGAAAACTAAAATCTTAACAGTGAGCCCATCTCAATTCTCCCTAAATATAATATTTTTAATTTCTTTGCCTATTTTTCTACATATTTTTTCATGTGTTTGCTTTTTAGTATCTGGAAAAAATTATTTTTCTTCAGTTTGGAGTCAAAGATAATGCAATGTTCTCCACTTTTATTGTAGTAGAGATTAGGCTTTGTATTAAGACACATTTTCCCTGTTTGTACCACAGTGCATCACTAGGATGGTTGCATTTGATACTGTCATGTGTGGATAGAGCTTTTGAAGTGAAAAATAATATGAAGACCTAACTGATGATGCCCCCATTGTGTCCTTGTCTGTTACAGGGTAATTTGATGAATAAACCTGTCCGACTTTGGTATCACAGAGGTGACTGCCAAAATAGGATATTTGTTCTGATGTAGACTCTAATCACTAGAGAATCAATGGAGGATAAAAGGAAAATAATACAACCCACACCATTTTAGAAATTAAGACACATTTATGTGACTTGAAAATATAAATGGGAGGGCTCTTACAAAACTCCTTTACTATTTCTTGATCTCTTATTGGCCATGAGTTTACCTGGTCACATAAAACAAGTTTTCCTGACATCTTCCCTAAATATATTTCTTTCAAGAAGATTGTAATAAAAATGAATTTCTCATTCGTTTTATTGGCTATGTTATTTGTCTGGTTTCTTGGGCCTTTATTCCTATATTTGTCCTTGACTCAGTGAATTCCCCAAGTCCAATCAACCATCATATTATGTGGAGAATTTCTTCAAATTACCTTTCTATACCTGTTGCTACCACCCTAGCAGAGCAGCCTCCAAGTTATTTTCTGCTCTCTTGATATATCCTTCTCCAATCAATTCTGGAATAGATGATATTGAATTAACTTTCCCCAAAGCACCATGTTATCATGCTACTGGAATTTAAATTTTTTTCTATTACCTGTAGTAAATAGCTCCATTCACTTTTACCTGACATACTGGTACAACTTTGCCACCTTTTGTCCCATCATTCCTGCCAGATTGGATCTTTCCTTTCAGCGTGAATATGGTGTACACATTTCCAATTAGGAATTATTCCCTGAGCCTCAGTTCATACTTGTCTCCCCCACCAAGGTTTCTTTTCTTTCTGTCCAATGGCAGATTGTTCTCTTTTCTGGATCGTATATACATTGTTTCTCTATTATAACACTGAAGAAGTGCCATATATGCATATATTTTTCAAGCACTTTGTTCACTTTTCTTTGTTTTACAGGCACAGATTATACTTCTAACTCTGTGTCATCCATTTTGCATATGTGCACCATCTATAACTAGGAATCTCAAGGCAAGAGTTTTGGTTATTGAGCGCCTCTCTACTCTCCACCTACCACCACCAAGACCATCATTTCATCTTGAAGTACCCAATGTTGACACAGAACTTTCTTTTTTGTGTACAAAGTGGAGCACTTTTTGACACATGTAATCACTATCCTAGCCAGGAAGTCCTTCTTGGTGTATAATAAATATGGCCTGTAAAGCTAACCCCCAGCTAAGTTCTTTTCATACAGTCTTAATGTTGGTGCTATTATGTAGCTAAGAGAAAGCCTTCTACTAGGGAAAGTGTTTGAAGCTTCCTTGCTTTATTATTGTATTTTCAGCCCTTAAACAAATTTAAGGGCAAAGAGGGAGAGGAGAGAGATGGGATATAAATGATGAGTGGTTAGAAATATTTGGTTAATTGAGGTGTTCGAAGAATTTTCAAAATTGTTTTTCTTCTTATAGTTTGCAGTCTTATGTATTCAATGTATCTTTTAATTCCTTAAGCACATGGGTAAGGGAATCACATTTCAAATATTTTAAAAATTTGTCAGAATGCTTTCATAAACACTATTACCTTTTATAAAAACACATAACAGCAACAAACAAATTTGTCAAATGCGAGTTAGGAATTGAGTTACCATTTAAGCTACTCTGTTGTGGATATGATTCCTTCGAGGACAAATACCTTAAATCTAAGAGTTTTTGATAATAGACCATAATAGACCACCTTGACCAGAGGTTATCTAATATGTAGATTATTTTGGTTTATCTATCTGTTCCTCTGTCTGTCTTGCACCTGGTCACTTTCCTGAGGAGCTCTTCTACCTATCGTAGGTGAGGTTATGTGGGTGGGGGTGAGGCTGGGATCCTACATTGGCTATTGTTTTTTAGGTGCTTACAGTAGGTATCAGATTGATTTCTACAGATCATGTGGGATATCTGTAGACCATGTTTTACATAATTTTTGCCTCTGCATTTAATAATTGAAATATTTTCCTCTGGGCTCTGCAGCACCAGTTAAATGATTCCCAAGTACATGTCTCCCTGGCACACTCCAGCTTGCAAAGGAGTTATCTGCTAGTCATCTGCATGGGGTGTTCTGCAGGCACTTCACATTGACATGTCTACAATGGCTCTGTAACTGTTACTCCACACTTGACAGTCCTAACTTTCCCCACCAACAGTGACACCACCAGCTTTCTTAGTTTACATGAATATCTTCCTTTCTTGTAAACTAAGCTTTATCACTTAACACCTCTTGCTCTTTATACGTCTATAACTGTGTGTTCCTTTTTTAAATAACTTAACCTAGCATGATGTGGGTCATAAATTGTTGACTGAATGTCAATGCATGAAATCCATGATTACTACTCACTTGTCACAGATTGACTTTCCTAAAAATGTAAATTGCACATGCCTTGTCTCTGCTTACAAACCTTCATTGACTCTCATTGTCTGTGGATAAATTAAGATTCCTTGACTTGGCAGGCAAGGCCCTTATAATCTTGAACCAACTTCACGTGGTATTCTTATGTCCTATTACCCTCCTAGTAGACAAACTTGACTTTTATTGTTGACTGAATGGCACTCACCCTCCATATTTCCTTCTCATTACTCATGCACACACACACATTTCTTTAGAAATTGGGAGAAAATGTAATGGGAATCCAGGTATGAAAACCATTCTTTCCAGATGAGACTATAGAACAACAGTATTGGCATATGACAGCTATGAGATATATATTTATATATACATATCTAACACACATACAAAATATACATACATATATGTATAATAAAAGTAGACTACATTTGAAAACTAGCTAAAATTGAGCTGAAAAATTAGCTCAATTTAAAAAATAGCTAAAATTAACAGTGCTAAAAGCATTACAGAGATTTTTTTTCTCATTTACTCCTCAGGATTCTAAGATATAGTTTATATGTGGGTCACGTTTTATGTGAGAGAGGTATTCCTTATCTGTGATAGTAGAAAACATGCAGAATTCAAGGCTATTTCTATAGAACTTTGGTATTCTTGTTACCATGTGGTAATAATATAGATATAACTTGGATTTTACTAGGTCTGTTAGTTTAAAAATTATTCTGTTTTGATAAAGAAAAATTGTGGCTGGTTCATATTATTTCTGATATTTTGAATATTGTAAGACATTATTGCACCCTGTTACATAATTCAGCTATCACAGATACCTGTGCTATAGAACTGTAGTAGTAATTGAATGCAATATGAATGAAAAGGAATAGGGAACATATCCTCTCATGTATTATAGAATCACAGTAGAGTTGTTGCATTGTGTGTGAATTTAACTTATGCAAGGTCAAGTCTGCGGTCTTCATGACAAAAACTTTATAGGGAGAATAACCGCTTAAGCAGTATGTACAATCTTGCTCACCCTTCTCTTCCATGTTTATATATCCCAGACTCAACCTGAGATGGGAAATGATTCTGCTGCCCCTCATTGTTCATCATCACTTTGCCTCTCTTGCTGGAATCCCAAAGCTAGAAAATATTGCATTTCTGTTTGATGTGGGTCTGGAGTGGGAATCAACCATTTCATGTGTTGTTCTACTGGAGAAATAGAGATCTTCCCCAAACACGGAGGAAAAACTTGCTATATTGGACTCACTGAGGTCTACTGTGTGAATAATATGTTGCCATGGTTGTCTTTTAATTCGTTTTCCAAAGTTGCTCTTTGATAGACATGATTTCTGCCTAATGCACACATTATGAGACCTAATTCCTTCATGAGATGCAGTGTCTATGGCTGCATGTCTGGTAGTGAGGGAATTTGGCCTGCATACATTCCTTAGGGGCTTCTAAACCTTTCCTCAACTCAGTTTGAGTAGCCTTTTGGAAAACTGGAAGTAAGCTGGTGGACTATTATGGTTATTTTTTTATTTATTTTGAGTAGGAGTCTCACTCTGTCATCTAGGCTGGAGTGCAGTGGCATACTCACAGCCACCCCAGCGTCGACCTGCTGGGCTCTGGGGATCCTTCCACCTCAGCCTTCCAAGTAGCAGGATCTACAGGTGAGTGCTACTATGCCAGGCTAATTTTTTATTTTATTGTAGAGATGAGGTCTTGCCAAGTTGCCCAGGCCAGTCTCAAACCTGCAGGCTCAGGCAATCCACTCGCCTTGGCCTTCCAAAGTGCTGGGATTACAGGCTGAGCCACCAAGCCCGGCCTATTGTGGTTATTATTAGTACAGATCACCAAAGATCTCTGGTTCTCAGCCACTCCACCTTTTATCATATGGTACAATCATGATTCCTTGCCTCTTTGGACCAAGTGTGGCTCTGAGACTTGCTTTCTCCATCAAATGTGAGTCTCAGCTGAGTGAAAACTTTAAGAGAAACTGTGTGAATTTCTAAGCTCATTATTTCTCCCTGCTTCAGCCTCTGTGTGAGAATGGGCTTGGGCTCCCCTCAGCCTGGTTGCTTCACTAAGAATGATATAAAAGAAAACCCCAGGTGAAATGTATTTGAAACCAGCTAGACTCATTTTAAGCTACTGAGATTTGGAGGGTTGTTTTTTGCTGCTACATATCCTAGCTTATCCTGACTGATAAAACTAGATTGTACAGTTCACTGTCTTCCAGGATGACTGCTGTAGAGCTTTTTCTTTCTCACTTGCACTTCTGCTAAATTCTCTATATACTGGTGGAATCCAAGGAGGGGCACATGCAGTAACTACAGGCCAGGAGTTCTCAGTACTAGCTCGTGTTAGAAACACCAGTGAAATTTAAAAACACCACACAGGGGCAACAACCTTCAGAATTTCTGATTTACTTGGTATGTGATGAGACCTGAGAATCGGCACTTTTAAAAGTTCCTCGAGATGATGCTTATATTCTGCTAGAGTTGTGATTTACTGGTCCAGAAGTAGGCTGTTAGCACCCAGACTTGTCTATCCTTGTGATCAAAGTGGCTTTTTGTCTGATTCTTAATATTCAGATTAAGATCAGATGGGGTAAATTTACCCCAGATGATGTCTGACTTATTTAATTAATCAGTAAATTACCTGTGGAAGGTCTCACCCTCATCCCAATATTACCATTGAAAAATAGATGATTGGGTTCTGTGATAAAGTGGATGTAGAGGATGAACTCTTACGCGCAAATGGTGGTATTCACTACTACGATTTTTCACGGTTTTGTCAATTATTTTCACAGATCCTTTCAGGGACACTGAAGAAAGAATGCTGGCTCTTGATTGTGCATGGCATTCTCTTGATGTGGAAGAAAGGAAAAAAAATCGATGACTTCCTCCTTTGTTTTTACTCCTTTGTTGTGATTTAGATAGGCAGTGGGGAGAGATACATATAGGTTGTAATTGTGGTAAAGGCTCTTATACCCTGTGGCTGCAGACTGAAAGGACTTTAGAAAAACACCTGTTTAGATAATTGAGAGGCTCCCACCATTGATTTGCTTCTCAGTGCCAGTATCTCCAGACCTGGGAGGGTCAGGAGAAGAAGAGGTGTGGGATAGCGGCCTCACAGCATCACTGATTGTAGCAGGCATCACAGAACCCCATTGAGAATCAATCTGCCTGGGGATGCAGCATGCATTTGAGAGCTGGCCTTCAAGTGGCAGGTTTTTTAAAAAATTAATTTAAGGATGAAAAACACCACAAAATATTCTCTTTCTCTCCCCTCCTCATTTCCTAAACACACACACACACACACACACACACACACACACACACACACACACACACACACACACTGCATTTGACTAGTTCAGTGATTAATGTGTCCTGTAAATTTATCTAGGTTAAAAAATATAATGATAATGTAGCAAATTCTAATGAATCATCCTTTATTTTTCCATCTGAGAATACTGGTCTAAATTCCATTCCTGACCAGTAGGTCTGGGAAAAAACAGCTAATGCCTAACTCATTCTGTAGTGAATAAACTAGAGAGAAAATATAGCATGACTCTAAAAGGAGGGAAGTAGTTATTTAAATATTTTTACTCCAACTTTCTCTCTGACTTCTATCCTTCATCTTTTGCCAATACTACTGGAGACACAGAATGGTGTTGTATTAGGAAGGGAGTTGTAATCATTTTGATGGGTTTTTGAATTCAGATATTTCAGATAGGGCAGCCATGAATATTATAATTGCTAGTTGGTGGACAGTAAAAAATAACTGTCAAAATACCAACCAATGTCATAATTCAGGTTTTCTCTGCCAACTATAATGCAGGTTATTCATTATTAAGATATATATTTTTATATCCAATGTGTTTTAAATGAAGAGGAGCCCCAAAAAAGAAAAAAAGTAACACATATTGAACTCATTGAATTCACATTAACAGAACATATTTCACTGGGTCATGATATTGAAATAACTTTGGAATTTAAATTGTTCTGTGTCAAGGTAATTGTTTTAATAAGATTCTTTCTGTACTTGAATATGAATAATGTACTATACCTACCACTTCCCAGTTTCCATCAAAAATATAAATGCAGTGAGAGTCATAGTCTGGATAGAGGACTTTCTTTGTGTGAGTATTATTTCCTTGTTAGTATAAGTTAGTGAAGCTCTTTTCCTAGAAATATCGAGATGATTTAATCACAAGCTCATTCAGTGGCAGAGGACTTATCTTTGGATGAATTTTTTCTCATTTGATAGTTACAGTGAATTATCTAAGAGACTCAAACCTGTTTTAATATTTTTACTCTTTGCAGATTACTATGTAATTTGCATTATTTACTAGTTCCCTCTTAAGAGGTTCTCAAAGAGCCTAAAGTTTCCTTCCCTCTCTCCCTCCCTTCT
>NW_007232417.1:9646-15979 GCF_000164805.1 Carlito syrichta
CTACCTCCCTCCCTCCCTCCCTTCTTTCCTTCCTTCCTTCCTTCCTTCCTTCCTTCCTTCCTTCCTTCCTTCCTTCCTTCCTTCCTTCCTTCCTTCCTTCCTTCCATGTTGAGTATGGTACAAAGAGATTATTTTTCTTGACCATGTTCTCTAGAGTCAGGTACAAAGACCTTGAGCCCATTGCCCCTTTGACCTTGTATAGCCTTTGAAGTTTGGGTCTCTAGAGATACTCTGGAAGAACATTAAGACAGTGGGCTACCTTCCCCCTTGTGTATATCTGATATTTGTCATTAATAAGAATAAAAAATTCATAAACCACTTAGAATTACATATGGATTCTTCCAAAGCAAATGTTTATGGTAATGTATAACTTCAAAAATGACTTAAGACCCATGTGATAATTTCTCAGAAAAATAAATAAATAAAAAAGATTAGGGTAAAAGAATTAATATGTAATGTGTTAGTTGTAAGGCAAGAGACTTTGTTACTGATCCCATAGAAAGTAACAGAATAGTTAGGAAATAATAGAAAACTATGTAGGGGTAAAACCTAAAATCAACATGTTCATTGCCTTTCCCATATAGTTTTTAATTGTATCTTTCAGAACAAAAGATGGACAGCAGAGGGCCCCTTTGTAGAGATGAAAATTTACTCAGACGAATATTGTAGGAAAGACAAACTTGTTTATTGGATTTCAAGGCTAGTTGACTCCTAAGACACTGCTGCTTAATCCGATTATTGGTTTCAAAGAAACACATTAAGCCATTTTAAAGAACTATTAATATTTTCAGCCCTGGGACTTCTCATATGGTGCTGTAATATTTATCACCCAAGTAATAAGGGACTAAACAGGAAAATGGTAAGAGAGGGAATTGTATGTCATTATACTTAAGCTTTTCTTGTACACGTAGAGATTATTTCTAGGGTTATTTCATTATTATGCCACTTATGTACAAGTGTATAAAAATCATTAATAAAGGTTCACTTAGGTCAGGTTTAAATGGAGCATTACAATGGGAAGAGAATTGACCCTAGAATCACGCTACTATCTTCTTGCATTAAGAGAACAACACCTCCCTCATAAATTAATCTCATCAATCCTCAAACACATGCAAACACAAAGCCTGTAAATAAGCAACTGTTCCTAAAACCCCAATAATTCCTAATCCTTAAATAGGTTTTTTCTTTTCCTCTGAGAGCTTCATGGACATTATCCTGATTACTTTGCCCACTCGTCTCTAGGGTATTGAAATTCATTAAAATTGCTCACATTTCTTGAGTTCAAATTAAAGAGATGTAAGGGATCTGCTTAGTGACAAATATGTCCGAAACACAACCTCACCCAGTCATCTGACTAGTGATTTTCCCCAAGATTTTATTTTAGAGTCACATTCTACGTAATGAGAGTTAGAAGGCTCATTCTGTTCTTCACTCAAAAGTTACTTATTTTATTGTTTGTTGACACTGCTAGGAGCTGGGAACATGAACAGGATCCCCACAGTCATTAAGTTTGCAACAGAGTTGAGTAATCAGTTATTTTTTTAAATCATTACACTATTTATTATAGAGTCTTGATTGTGAAATGTGCTCCACAGAGAAAAATGAGCTGTGTAAAAGTTTAATGGGAGGGGATAATCTGGTTTGAGAGTCAGAAGGGCTCCCCAAGGAGGTGGTATTTCAGCTGAGATTTGAGGTAACCCATCAAAGGGTAGTCAGGTGAAAACAGGTAAAGTGTTTTGCAAATCTTCCTCGGCCAACTCATCTCATAGTGATTTTCCTCCTCATTTGATGTATTGACCAGTTAGAGTCTCTGCCTTGTTTTTAAGACATCACATAAGATAAAAGCTTTTGTAGTTTGCATCTTACATTGTTTCTCTTGACTACTGTATTGCAAAAGAGGGCATTTCTGGGTTCTCAGGCTGCAGCCTGCAATGTCCATATATATATTCACATATATAAGCTATACACATGTGCACACACACACATATATATATATTTTGACTCAGCATTTGCATGTGGTTGTCTATGGTGATTTTTCGTGTATTTCAGCGGGCTCTAGAATTAAACTATTTTGCTTTTTATCAGTAGATTGTGATCTTGCTTTCTTAGTTGTTTTTAATCCTGAAAATGTACTTATTTAGGTTGACTGTATCAGAGGGATCCTGGAAGAGTATAAAGGAAAGATCAGTCACACCAATGATGTAGAAATGAGGATCACGGTCAATCCTACCTGAGTCACAGTTTGAGGAACTCTATCTTTGTTTGAAACCAAAGACTCAGAAATAGAATTGTATGCAATTTAAGGTGACTTAAAGATAGCTGGAATATATTGGGTCACCTTGATGGAGCTGAGATATGAATGGAAATTTAGAGAACTATGGTTTGCCCAGATCTTTAACTGAGCAAGTTTCAGCCACAACATCAAATTGTTGTAACTTAATTTAGAAAATTACCTCGCTAAATTAGCCTCATTTCAGAAGGGAATTGGATTTGATATGACTAACATAATCTGTTCTGTATAGATTCTTACTATGTTAATAATAGCTTCGTATGCTCTTTGAAAAGGAAACTCGCAGAGAATCAGATATGCCACTTCAGGAAATTTAGTCACAGAATTAACCATCAAAGTTCCTTTAAAGTTGTAGTTTTTTTTTAAAAAATGTTAATCTCAATTAAGTTTAGCGTGTGGTTTTCCTTATATTTTAATCAGACTTTTCAGATTTTAAATTGCCATAGAAATATCTTAGAATGTTGTATATGAAAGGCATGAATATAAAAGCAGGGTAAAAGTGAATGAGGGTATTTCATCCATAGAAGGTAGCAGAAGACAGAAATACAGAAACTACATGTTCTCTGGCACATAAGAAAAAAAAACAACTAAGTTTCTTAGTCTCAGGCAGTAGAAATTTAATAAGTCAGATGTGGAGTAATATTAAATTTACCCTAAATACCTTTATAAGAAATGCAGCTGTATGAATCCTAAACTAAAACTTTGATATCAAAGGGACTTTGTAAAGCAAACATGACTGATTTTGTTTTTGAGTCAAAGTCTCACTCTGTCACCCAGGTTGGAGTGCAGTGGTGCACTCGTGGCCACCCCAGGGTCAACCTGCTGGGCTCAGGGGATCCTTCTGCCTCAGCCTTCCAAGTAGCGGGAACTACAGGCACACCCTACCACACCCAGCCAATTTTTTGATATATTGTTGACACAAGGTCTCACCAAGTTGCCCAGGCTATTCTCAAACCTCTCGGCTCAGGCAATCCTCTTGCCTCGGCCTCCCAAAATGCTGGGATTACAGACTTGAGCCACTGTGTCCAGCCAACATAACTGATTTTTTTTTTTTTTTTTTGAGTTGGAGTCTCACTCTGTCGCCCAGACTGGAGTGCAGTTGCCGCTCCCGGCCACCACAGCCTCGACCCGCTGGGCTCCGGCGATCCTTCCACCTCAGCCTTCCAAGTAGCCGGAATTACAGGCATGCGCTACCACGCCCAGTCGATTTTTTGATTTATTGTAGAAATGAGGTCTTGCTGCCCAAGCGGGTCTCGAACCCGCGGGCTCAGGCAATCCACTCACCTCAGCCTCCCAAAGGCCCGGGATTACAGGCTGAGCCACCGAGTCCGGCTTATAACTGATTTTTAACTTTGCATAAGTAAAGTTAAATTGTTTAATAACCTACAATGCCAGTTTGGCCCTGAGTAAGAAAGGATCTTACGCTGGCTGAAATGGAAAATGTGGTAACTTGTTGTGTGAATCTGGGAGAGATCACTTGCCTCTTCGTGTCTGGAAGTACACAAGTTTTTCTATAGGTCTGACCAATAGCACAACCTCTCTTTTTTATTTAGCAAAGTGTTCTCCCACGGCTAGTGTACCATAAGATTTTATTTGGGGCCAGGCTCGGTCAGCCTGTAATCCCAGCACTTTGGGAGGCCCAGGCGAATGGATTGCCTGAGTTCACGGGTTTGAGACCAGCCCAGGGAACTTGGCGAGACCTCATCTCTTCAATAAATCACAAATTAACTGGGCATGGTAGCGTGCACCTGTAGTTTTGGCTACTTGGAAGGCTGAGGCAGAAGGATCCCTGGAGCCCAGCAGGTCGATGCTGGGATGTCCACGAGTGTGTCACTGTCTTCCAGCCTGGGTGACAGAGTGAGATTCCGATTCAAAAAAAGAAAAAGAAAAAACAGATTTTATTAGGCTTCTTAGTGGCCGCTTGCAGTCTGGCCCATCTGCCATTCATTGCCCTTTCCTCTGGTGACAGAGGTTGAAATTCCCACCACCTTCTTCTGATTGTGTTCCAGAAGGGTCCCCAGAGAGCAGCACGTGACTCGGCCTGCCCAAGTAGTGTCATTTAGTCTTTTTGTAGGTTATTTTATTTATTCTGGGGCCTTGGGCTGGTGTTTACCAGAAAGTTTTTTTTCATTAAGGATTGCTTCAGAGAGAACATAGGGTTGGCAGCTGTCTTGCTACCATGGGCAGCCCGAGCATGAGTTAACATGGAGGACAGTGAAGCTGACAGATAGGAGAGAGATGAGGTCCTGAGGACACTATATGAGCCCAGAATCCTGCTACAGCTATTTTAGCCTTCCCAGTTACATAAGCCAATGCAATTTTTTTCTTTTGCTTTGATCAGTTCAATTATCATTATTATTAATGCATTCTTTTTGAAATTTATAGCAGAAAGAGTCCTGACAAATACATTTTAATTTGTGTGACTAAAGCAGTTCTTTGTTGTTGTTGTTATACATAATAAAACCTCCTGAGTTTTGTGTTTTGTGTCTGGATTAAAGCACTGTGCACAAAGTGGCAGAAATCTGGTTATGTGCATTTGAGTACTTTATCTCATCACTTTGTGAATAAAAGTGTGAAAACTTTGAGACAAATGATAGTCCACAGCTAGAGGACTATCTAATTGAAAGATTTTACTCAATTTCTGAGGATTAAAGTTGCAATGTTAACCTAGTACTAATTGCTCACAATGCATTAGTAGTCTAACTATGGTCAGTTATTTTCTTAGCATTTTGAAGTTTGCATTAATGGAAGTATCTATTAGTTGGACACAAAAAGCCAAATGTGATGAATAATATTTTTATCTAAATCAGGATATGTGAAGGTCTTTAATAACTAGAATCATTATTGGTCTGTAACAAGATGAAATTGAAGGGTTATCTTTTTTATAATGGCACACTCTGGTAATATTTGCCAAACTTTTTTTTCTTTTTAATTATATCACTTTTAATACATTTACCAAAACAAATTAATACTCTCATCTTAATTAATTTACTCTGCAGAGACAAGTTCAAATGTACAAGTAACAAATGAGGTAAGAAGAGAGATATTTTGAAGTTTACGAAAATACAAATATTGGAAACTCAATTTTTTTTGACAAAGTGTAAAAGTAGCTCTAAATATTTTTATGAATAAAAATCTCTAGTTATGGCCTTCAAATAAATTTGGGTTCACTTGAGCACAGGATGGAGGACGTGTGTGGTTTAAAATGCTGGGAAAATATTTAGTGTTTTTAGTTGATTATAAGCAAATATGATTTATTAATCTGGTATACCAGCCAAAATGGTTAATTTGAACACATCGATTCAGATATATACTAGTTTAATTCAGATACAAAACCCCCAACTCAGGAGGTAATAGTCATCTTTTATTCTGGGATGATGGGGCCACATCTGAAGAATCAGATTGGCTTTTGACATTTTTCTTGAGGGATATTGATAGAAAGGCAGGGTTCAGAGGAAAGGGAGAACAGGGTGAGAATAGCTGTTACTGTTCTGAAGGGATTGGGTAGGTTTGTCTTAGAGGAAGAAAGATTCTTTAACTACTTGAATGACATTTATGTGAGAGAGTGAGTTATCTTATTCTGAGCAGTGTTGGTGAGCAAACCTGGGTGTAGTTTATGAGAGGCCCGTTTCAGCTCACTAGACCAAGCTTAGATCAAGTAACTTATTAGATTTCTTCTGCCATTGGACAACTTATTAGACCAAACAATCTAATAGTCAGAACTGCCCCAAAGTGGGCTGCATCTTTTCTGGAGTGTGAGTACTTTTAGACTTCTGAGTTCTGCGTTTACTCTTAGGTGGTAAATCACATCTTGGAGACAAGACAGTGGGAATTAAGGCAGACAAGCATCAGAGGGGGTAGTAATGGTGGCAGAGGTGATGATGGGGCTTAGGAGGGAGAGTGTACCTGACTTTTAGGATTATTTCCAACCTGAGATTCTGGGAAATTCTTTCAGAAGTGTAAGTGGTCTTAAGTAGTATCAGGGGCAGAGTCACAAAAACTTTTTTTTTTTTTTTTTCATTAATCAGTATTTTTTATTATGG
>NW_007232417.1:15999-88385 GCF_000164805.1 Carlito syrichta
TAAGATGAGTGTGGCACTGTAGCAACCCAGTCCCTGGCTTAAATCCTTTCCTCTGGAAGATGTTGCAATCAGGTGGACGTGACTTCCTTGTTGACCACTTGTGGATGTCTTGCAGACCCTGAGGAGGGGTCTGGTCCTTGTTGACCATTTGTGGATGTCTTGCAGACCCTGAGGAGGGGGTCTGGTCACCAGGCACCAGGTCACGATTAATCACCCTCAGGAGTTTGTTTTAAGATTACAATGGGCCGATACTGGTTATTCTTGAGAGATATGGGTTTCTAGAAAGATAAAGTCAGCAAGGTTAATCTTTACTTAGAGTATACATTCCTCTAGGACATAGTTTCTACTTTCTCATTATTGTGTTAAGATCTAGGAACAAAACAAAATGACTTCCAGCTCTTGGTCCTCCTTTCATTCCCTACTCCTGCTCTTGGAAATATTCTTTTTTTTTTTTCATTAATCAGTATTTTTTATTATGGTTTTGTGGGGTACAGTTAAGGGTTAGGTGTACAATGATGTTTCATTCAGGCACCCTGTAGATAAGAAGTGTTTTCCCATCCCCCGACAGATATATGCTACTGTTAATCCCATCCTCCTCCCCCCCATAGTTTCCCAGTACCATCCGTCATTTTCTCATAGTATTGCATTGGATGTTCAAGGTACAAAAACTTTTAAGAGTTAGACACTATCTAGGAAGTGGGAGAGAGGCAGGGAGAGAGCTGCAGAGAGGGAGAGAGACAGATAGAGAGAAAGAGAGACTCCATTATGACTTTCTTAATAGTTTCTTGCTTCTTTGTCTCATAGTGCAGCTTTCTGCCAAGAATTCATCTAATAGTGGTGGCTTAAAAGAGTGAAAGATGAAACCGATAAGCTGTTGCTCTCTGCTCTTGAATTGTAATTTAGTAACCTCTTGCTCCAATTTACAGCATTTGTTGAAATGAATTGCGCAACTACCATCATGTCCCTCCTACTTTTTCTTGTCATAGACCTTCTCTTTCTCTGAATTTACTATTTTTACTTTTGCCCCTAAATACAGGTTTTGCAGAAACTTTCTGCTTTCCACGTTGTCTTAAAACTACTTGATTGTCAAAACATTCATTGCATGAACTTTTTCAAAGAACACATTTGGTTTGGTCAAAGAAATCTTCTTGAATTTTCTTGTTGATTTTCTGCCTGGGTTGGCTGAGCTTCAAGTTAATTAAAGCCATCGTCTTTTTTCTTAGCCAAATGCTTTTCTACCTAAAATCTGGGTGATTAGAGACTGAACAGACAACTAAGGGACAGGTATTTGTGTCCCAGTCCTTACCTCTATAAGAAGAAAGAGCATGTGGAATGTGTATCTTATGAACTAGAACTTTTTGAATGTTCTTTGAGAGGTCAATAATTCCTTTAATATGCTTAAATGGTGAGACTGGGCCACATGAAGCCACGTGAAGCTCTACTGTTTATTTATGTTACAACTATATGCAGCAAGGTGTGGCCATTAGGCAGAAAAGTTGGGTTAAACCCAACTTTTCATTCACCCTTCAGTTGCACTCCATTAAAAATATTGTTTTATTGCTGAATGTTAAATTCCCATAGGTACTCAGTAGCACCTAAAGATTCTATCTCCTTAGTAAGTTCACTGTTTCATGCCCAAGATAACTGTTTTACACTTAACAAAAAGACCTCAGCAGACTCAATTCTTCTTTCACTAATAGAGGAGTCAAAGAGAATTTTGCCTTACCTTTAGTCATTGAGCATCTATGCAAGGTTTCACAGCTCTTCACAATGAAGGAATTTATTTCACTTTTGTCTTCTAGGGCCATTCTCAACCTTGTGCACCAGAATTTATCTCCTTTGACTTCTCAAGGGAATCATTTTATTAATTATTTCAATTCTATTGCATTATCAGCATTTTTACTCTCTACTTAAACATTCTCATCCCTATACAAATGTTCTGTAACATCTCTCATCTCAAAACAAAATAACAAAACAGCTCCCCAGTCATTATGCCATTTCTCCTCTTCTGTTTTTTGTTTATTTTTGAGTTGGAGTCTTTCTCTGTCACTCAGGTTTGAGTGCCATGGCACACTCACGGCCACTCCAGCGTCGACCTGCTGGGCTCCAGGGATCCTTCCACCTCAGCCTTCTAAGTAGCCGGAACTACCACACCCGGCTAATTTTTTAAATTTATTGTAGAGACGAGGTCTTGCACGGGCTGGTCTTGAACGCTTGGGCTCAGGCAATCCACTCACCTCGGCCTCCCAAAGTGCTGGCATTACAGGCTGAGCCACCAAGCCCAGCTTCTCCTTTTCTGTGTATAGCAAACTTTCTTAGAGGGGTTGTTTATACTTGATATCTCTACTCCCTCCCTACTTACTGCAGTTTTACCTGCACCATTTTCTTCCCCACGCTGCTTACTTGAAATCGTTCTTGCTAAGGACATTTTCCAAAATCTGATCATCATTTCTCTGTATTCATCTTATCTGACCTTTCTTGTAACACAATGAATACTCCTTCTTCATGGTTTTCAGAACATTGCCCGAATAGGCCTGTTCTAGGCACTAGAGCTAAGAACAAATAGACATAATTTCTCTCTCTCATGGAGTTTACATTCAAACAATTACATTTAGATCAAAAACAAGTATAAAAAAGTAACACATATGGTGGAGTGAAAAATTGAAACTGAGGTTGGAAAAAGTGCTGGGGCCACACTTTAAAACAGGAAATCAGAGAAGATGGTGTTTGAACAAAGACCTGAAGGAGAGGAAGGAGCAAGCCATGAGCAGTGTTCTGAGTAGAGGGGACAAGTAACTTCTGCCTCCTTCCCAATATGGCTTCTACCCATTTTGCTTCATGAAATTGCTTTCCTAAAGTTCACCAATGACTTTTTAATTGACAGTGTCATTTCAAAGGCCCATTTTATGTAGATTTCTCCTTGATATCTTTGTTATATTTAGCTCTACTAGCCTTTCTTCAACTATGTGTTTTCCTTACTTTCTCGTTGAGATAATTTGGCTTTCCTTTTTTTGAGTGATTCTTATTTCATTGTCATTTTTAAATAGTTCATTTTCCTCCCACCTATATATTTGTGATTTATTTCCCTTTTCCTTTATAATTCTTTTTTTGCCTTCTTAAATCCAAGTGCCCATTATGGTATATCACATGTGGTAAGTGCTCAATACGTGGTCTTTTAAAAAATAAATTCATTAGAAATCTTTTCCACTTTTCAAGATTTAGCTCTCACTTTCCTGGTCATACCTCATATTTCTTCTGCTGATGCAACTTTTTCCTGAATAAATGCTGTAAAATTCCAAGACCATATTGGGCTTTTTTGCTTGATTAATCAGCTTCTGTCTCATTATGTTCCCAGTGCTTAAAATTGAACTCGTGTTTCCCCCCAGTTTCCCTCTTCTGGCTCATTTCTGTTCTGACAGTGGTCCCTGGGATCTTGCTGTCTAGACTTCAAACCTCAGAGCTACTTTTTGCTTTTTTTCCTGGCCTAAATTTATTTAATATTAATTCTTCTTGAGCAATATTTCTTGAACTAGTTCCTTCATTTCTGTTTCTACTGCCACATTTTAGATCAGACCTTTATCTCTTTTTTGTTTTGACTGTTATAGTGGCATCATCCCTGAACTATGTTCTTTATCTTTTGCTTGTTTCCTTAGCTCTTATTCAGCTGATTAAAAAAAAAAATCTGTCTTTATTCTATATTTCCTGTGTTGTCTTTGTTGTTCCACTTTTTCTACCCAGACTAGTCTGTTTACTGTCTTCTGCATGTACTATTAAGCATCATCCCTGCCTGGAAAGATTTTTTCTTTATTCTAAATCCTATGCATACTCTAAGACACAGATCAAAAAGACTAGTTGGAAATGACTCCCTCCTTCTTTCTCTGTCTCTCTCTCTCTCTCTTGCTCTTGCTCTCATGCTCTCTCTCTCCCCCTACTTTCTCCCCCCAACTAAACTCTGTATAATTGATTATCTCTGCAACTGATTTAACCTTACTTTTAATCTAGCTGTGATTACGCTGATATATGCCCTGTTTCATCAGCTAAATTGTAAGCTTCCTGGAGAATAGAACTCTGCTTGTATTTTCTTGTGTCCTCTACAGTGGTCATCATGGTACCTTGCAGGTGCGAGGCACTGAGAAATTAATTGGCTATTTGAAATAAATAATTGCCATGAAATCATGAAATTAAATTCCGAATGAGTGTTTCAGGCCTACTGGATATCTGTACATGGATTTCACACAGAGGTGTTAAATTCCAAATGGCCACCCTGTTCCTTTTGTCTTCCCCACCTATCTTCTGCTAAACTGGCTCACCTTCCTCTGTTGCTTCTCCCTGTTAAATGGAGTAACTATCCTACCAGTTACCTGAACAAAATCTCGAGGAGATCTTCATTTCTTCTATTTTTATTACTTATTGTATCCAATCATTCATCTAATTCTAGTAATTCTACCTCAACTATAGTAACTCTCAGTCCCATTCTCTTCCTCTGCCAGCATTCAAGACATCGTGTCTTTTCTCCTGAGTTGTTGCAGTAGTCTTTCTCTCTGTATCTGAGATGTTTTATTTCTCCTGGTCTTTTGTCTTATCCTTGTATTTCCAAGTATTCACGTATTTATTTTCTTTTATGTTGGTAGATATATTTAGAACAGGATACTTACAAATGAAAGTTTGAAGAATAATTGTAACGGGAGCTCCATCCAACAACCCAGTCTTAGAAATGTAATGTTTCCTGTACTCCCAGTGTGTCTCTTCCCTTTCACAATCTGCTCCCTCTCACCCACAGGAAAGTACTTTCCTTGATGTTTGTAATAATGTTTTCATTTCTTCTCTTTAGAGTTACTGTTGACAGATGCTCCCCGATAGAACATAGCTTAGTTTTGAGCTTTATGTAAATGAAATTATACTGTATGTGGCTCTTCTATGATGTGCTTCTTTCACTACCCATTGTGTTTCCAAGATCCATCCATATATTGTCATGTTTTATTGCTGTATATATAGCCTTCTATTGAATTAATATTTCACAATTTATCTATACATTCTATTATAATGGACAGTCTCTCATTTTTACTATTAAAAAGTGCTTCCTCTGAACATTTTACGAACGTATTACAATAGGGTTTTGCATAAAACTGTGTGAGATTTGTATCTTGGATGGACTGGCTGGGCATCTATGTCTTCATTCTACTATTAATGATAAACTCTTTTCCAAAATGATGAAACCAATTCGTATTCCTACTAGCATTATATAAATATCTATGTTACTTTATAGCCTAATAATATGTGGGATAAGCAGGCCTTTAAAAATTCTGTGTGTGTGCTTAAAGGAATCTTTGTAATTTTAATTTGCATTTTTGTAATTACTGGTAAAGGTGAAAATCTTTCCATGTGTTTACTGACCATTTGGATTTCCTTTTTGTTAAATGTCTATTTAAGTTTTGCTTATTTGTCAATTTTGTTTTCTATTTCTTATTGATTTGTAGGGATCCTTATATGTTCCTGGGATGGAGTCCTTTATTGGTTATGCATAGTGTAAGTGTTTTTTCCTGCTATGTCTGTATTTTTATATTTTTGTGATGTCTATTAAAAACAGAAGTTCTTAATTTTAATGTAGGCAAGCTCATCAATAATTTATGGGTAGTACTCTTAGGATCTTAAGAAATTCTTTCTTACCCTGAGGTTATGCAGATATTTTTCTATTATTTTCTAAAGGCTTTTAATATTTAGGTCTTTAATTCATTTTTGATATTTGTTTATACTGTTGGGTAGATTACAGTAATAACCTTTTAACTCTTTTTTTTCTAGTTTCCCTCTCTTCCTATCTATCTAACACTGCAACCGTCTCACATTTCTAAAACACAACTTGAGTAGTTTGTGTATGAACTGTATCCTGTTGCCCAGCACACAGTAAAATTAACTAAATATAAATATTAATAGTATTCAATTGCCCAGAGAAGACACCCAACATTTTTACCCTAAAATTTAAGATAATGCTTCGATGACTCCAGTGTACACTATTCACCTGTCGAGCTCATATAACATCTGCTGTAGGTCTGCTTGCCATTGACTCTTGCTTTGATTCCCTTATCTCTGTGTCTTAGGTTTCTTGGACTTTTCTTGGAAAGCTCCTCTTCACTTCTTTCTCTAGCTGATTTTGAACTTTTAAAGTCCTTTTCGTCTTATAATATCTAGCTCATCCTCAAAATCTTTCCAGGTCTTTTTAGTGAGAAATGTCTGCTCTACTCTTACAGATCTTCATTTTCTCTCTCAGCACATGCCTGTGGTATACCTCAATTGCTAGACTTACCTTTCTATAATACCATGAAGCACATTAAACTTCGTTATGACAGCATCTCTTTCTCCAGTAGATTATGAAATATTCTGAAGGAAGTATATGATCTTAGTAATTTTTGAATTTTACAAAGCATCAAATGTCATGAGGTAGAATCTCAAAAATATTTTTAAAATCATTGTGTTCATCAATTCATCCTACTTATTTTTCTTTTTAATGATGGGCTGAAAGCTATTATCTCATTATAAGGGTGACTTTTTGCAAAAATATTTTGTGAAAATGTAAATAAAAGAATAAATGGAGACTCTGGGCTTTCATTCACTGCTCTGTTATCTGAACACATCAGGCATGGGGTAGAAGATTTTTCTTTATAAAAACCGAGTAATCTCAGAAGAAATACCTAGAAGTACCAGTATTTGGGGACCCTAAGTTTCTCTAAGAAGGCCACCCCCGAATAACTCAATGTAATCTTCCATTTGACAAGCTTCCAATCAGCTTTTTAGTGTTCGATGTGCAGTATCATTGGGCAGATGAGGATCTGTCCAATTGGAGAAAGCCTCTAGTGTGGAAGTTATAAACTAGAACATACAAACAACAACAACAAAGAAACACACACAAGTCACTACAAAAGGAACTGGAGGAAAGCAGAGGCAATGCAGGAAAAAAAGAAAATGATTTTTAAGAAATTTAAAAGAAATAAGAGAAAATAATTCACCCATGAAACAAGTTCAGGATGCTTTAAAAATATAACCACTCAGAGGATATTGATGTTTTCAAAAATTAAAAATGAAATAGCAGAAAGATAAAAAATACAAAACAGAAATTTTAAGATAAAGTTAAGGAAAGCTCAGAACCAAATAAAAGCCAAAACAAAAAGGGAAAGAAAAGAAAAAGAAGAATATAAGAAAGTATACAAATAAAAGGAAACATAATATCAAATTGAGAGGTCCATTATTTAATAAATAATAATTTCAGAACCACAGAACTGAAAAATAAGACAGATAAATAATATAAATAAGTTTCCAACATTGAAATGCATAAGTAACTAAATTAGAAGATCATACTAAGTTCCAGCTTATTAAAGAAAGGAAACAAATCTATTCCCAAGCATAAAGCATGATTTACAGAATACCAGAAATAAAAAGAATGTCTTAAAGCTTTCAAAGAGAAAAAAAAAATTCAGCTTATATTGCAAAATACTGGGAATAAAGATAGCATCAGATTTCTGGATAGCAATTTGGAATCTATAAGGTAATATATGAAATTTAAAAAAATTGTAACTTAGTTAATTATGCTTAACGTAGGATAAAGATGCCATTACGTGTTTGTATTTTAAGAATTAAATTTTTCTAGGAAGCTACTAAATGATGTGTTCCAACTAAACTATGGAATAAGCCAAGAAATGACCAGTAAATATTTTCTAACTAAATAAAGAGAAAGAAAAGACCTCCAGACACAAGGTATCTTCAACAGGTAGGAATAAGACAAAGGGAGTTTCCAGGAAGTCTTTGGAAGTTGCAGAGCTATAAATGTGCTACAGGCTTACAAAAGCAACTAGTTCTAGAAAAGAGAACTTGTAAAGGTAGCACCTTAATTTAAAAATTCATTGATAGATTATATTATATATATTTATAGAGAGTGCCTGTCTTGGTTTTTTGAGTACAGTCCTGATTTATACATATGTTTATGACATAATCATTGATAACATATACTTTCACTCTCAGAAGTGACGCAGGTAGAATATTAAATTACACATTCACTCTAGACAGGTTGTACCATATGAAAAATTGCACTGAAATATTGCATCGAAAGGTTACTCTGGAGTAGGAAGAAAGAACTTTAGGCAGAAAGCAATCTAAGTAAATGAAAAATGAGGCACACATTTAATTCCAAGGAGCACTAAATATTGTATAGAAAAGCAAATGTAATTATTGTTTTTTACAGAAAAAACTTACACAGATACAGAATATAAACACTGAGTCATTCATTTAACCAAAAAATACATATGTATATATAATTATATATATATGTGTGTGTGTATATATATATATATATATATATATGTATGTATAATAGAATTATATTGGATGATGAAGAAAGTAACTAAGGGTTATTGAAGATACATTCAACTATAACAGAAAATGTCAACTCAATTTAAATTTAAATTTTATATCTATTATAATAAGTTTAGAGATAGGAAATCTACAGCCACAGTGCTGGTAGGGCTTGGGCTTCACTTCTCTATGAATGTTTAGTTCTCCCCTCTGCTCTTTTGGCTTTATCCTCAGGGCAAGATAGCTGCAGAAGTTCCAGTGATTGCATCCAATTATGATAAAAAGCAAATCAAGTGTTCAGATATCTCTTTCTTATCATCTGGGAAGCTCTCCAACTGACTTCCCTTAAGTCTCCTATAACAAGGTTTGGTTACACACTTAGGCCTGAAACTAATCACTGTCAGGAAAATGGACTCTTATCAGAGTGGGCTTGGAGTCTTAGACCAAGGGTAGATGTGGAGGAGGTAACCAACATTTTCTGTTAAACTTACGTTAGGCAGTGTCCATGAGTAGTGAGAGTGGTGTTGTCATTTTCTTAGGAAGTTAGTATGTAACGTCTAATATTGATGCATTAAGATAAAGAAGTATGAGTATATTATGTAGATGATAGGCACAATGGCTCACTCCTGTAATCTCAGCACTTTGAGAGGCTGAAGAGAGAGGATTCTGAGCCCATGGGTTCAAGACCCGCCTGGGCAACTTGGTGAGAACTCATCTCCACAATAAATCAAAAAATTAGCCTAATGTGGTGGTGCACACCTGTGGTTCCAGCTACTTGGAGGGCTGAGGCGGAAGGATTGCCTGAGCCTAGAAGGTTGAGGTTGCGGTGGCAGTGAGTGTGCCACTGCCCTCCAGCCTGGGAGACAGAGTGAGACTCCAACTAATTAACTAACTAACTAAATAAATAAAAATAAACAAAACAAGGCAAAAGCAGTTCCTCTGAAGAATAGGCAGGAAGTGGAAAACAAGGTTTTTGTTTTTTTCAAAATTTCATTATGTCTTTCATGTTATTTGCTGTTTTAAACAATATATACATATGTATTTGATTAAAATATTATTTACAGAGCAAAATCACAAATATTAAACCTAATGCTAAATAACAGTGTTATATTCCATTATAGTTTTTCATTACATTTAGTCAACTCTTTGTTGAAATATATTTAGGTTGTTAAAAATGTTTACTATTACAAATCAGGAAGGGTGATCCTTGCTTCATTTAATATACTTTTGACATATTTATTAACATGAAAGAAACATGTTTAAGGTAAGTTACTATTAAGGAGAAAGTACTACAGGATTAAAATGGAGCTTTTCAAATGTTATATCATATATGAATCACTTGGAGGGATTTTATAAAATCTCAATGCTTGGGCTGCAACTCAAACCAACAAAGTAATAACTTTGGGATATGAGAGCAGTTACACAGATATGAGTTTATCTGGAAAACTCTTCTAGTAATCTAGTGACTATCAAAGTTTGAAATTCAGAGAGATTCTTTCCCCTCCCTTTCCACTCTCCCAAAATTAAATCATGACTAAAAACATTTGATATGTCTATGGTGTAAATTGAATCAATATTAGAATTATCTTACTTCTCGTACTCATTCTCTCCTCTTCACATTTTCTCTTATCTCCAGACTAACCTTCCCTCTTATTCTAATACCCTTACCCCCATGCCTAAGGCAAGGACTCCTTGGAAGCGCAAAGGTTAGAATGGAGTATTGTTTCTTTCTTCTCTCTTTACTTTATATTATAACCAGTCTTCTCATTTCTCCAGAGGAGCAGAGGATGCCCCGTCTGTACCATCCATTCTGGATTTTGTGCTTCCTTAGCTCACCTGGCTTTCCTTTCCAATATATAATTAATATCTTGTTCATTTTTATATTGTTCACATTTGGGTTTCTTTCATATAGTCTAATGGCTCTTGCTTTTCAGTGTGGAAGATTTTGTTTCTACTTTTATATATAACCTATCTTGTGATAGATAGGTTAAACTTAGAGGCTCTGTCTTTATTTTTTTCTGTACTTTTTTTTTTTTAACTTATGAGTGGGCTGTATTTTAAATCAGCATTTGTCATAACAGGAGAAACAAAGTTCATTCTTTTCAAAAATTATTTGTGAAAATGAATTTCCAAGTCTTTAACATATTATTTCTATTATTGTACCAGTAGAAAAGTGTATTCAATTTACTTTTTTGATCAAAACCAAACTTGACAAATACATTGTACTGTTATACCATCTGCAGCAAGCAGTCCTAATTACCCATCTGTTTCAAATTGCTGGTTTGCTAGTACATTCTTGCATTTGGTGTTTTGCATAATTAAGTTCATTAAAACAACACCCTTGAGTTTTAATATTTAGGGTAATATTTTTGAACTCTGGTGTTCTGGAAAGTAAAGTCAGTATGTGGAGTTTTGATGAAAGGTGATATTTTATTCCTCACTGACTTGTATTAGTTTGAGACACTGTCTTTTAAAACTAAACTGTCATGAAATAATGCATTAGACAACCTCATATTTCAAATGATTTTTTAATTTTAAGAAAGTTATGCTAAATGGAAGTGATTAAGTAATAATGTTTGGATTATGCTAGTTTTCTCTTTGTGCTTTATGTTAGAATTTAATGAATGTTCATCTGACTTTATGAAAATTTATTTCCATCCTGCTGTTGATAATTGTTTTCTTCTTGCATTGCAGATTGTTATTTCTGTTATATTTTAGTGTTCTTATGATTCACAACTGTTTTTATTTAGTTTGTGTCAAAATAGAGTGTTTTACTTATAAAAAGTTGTAGGCAACCCCTTGGGTACCCTCCCACCGTGGGAGCTTTTCTGTCCTCTCAATAAATCCCATTTTCTCACTTAAAAAAAGTTGCATATATTATAATTTGTACTGGGATACATGTAAAAGAGTGAATGTAACTTTCTTAGGTAAACATTACTGATGAAGGAACTTGAGATACTAAGTTCGTTTTGAATGGAGATTTTACAGTTGATAGAAGACTCTTTCTTGGTGACTTTAGTCTTGTGAATGATGGAAAGTGCTGGAGCTGAGGCTTCTGATTTTTTCCCCCAGCACAGGTACTGAGATGGTGAGAGAGAATAGACTATTGGACAACAAGAAGGCGGTGCTGCGTACAGCTGTGGGCCCTGTGATGTGTGCTTATTAGTCGTGAGGGTTCACCTTCCACCTTTAATTTGGTGTTTAAATAATCCACATGAATGTCTTATTGTTTTTTTCATTTAACCCTTGTTTCTTCATTATTAGTTTAATTCTAGTATGTCCATCTCTCCCTATGTGTCCTTTCTCTGGTGTGCTCTCAGGCATAGAGTATTCTCACTCACCCTATAGTGGTAGCCTGTAGAAATCTGGGCTTTACACTATAATCATCACTGCCATATCTCATGCTTTATTCAACTTGGTGAGCACCGATTGAATGCCATGTATTTATTCACTCAGTACGTTTTCCTCTCCATCATCAACTTCTCTGGAAAATCTTGTATTACTCCTCCAGGCTGAATAGGAACCCTCTGACCACTTAAGTGTCATCGCCACACCCATGTTTTAGTACTTGTGGCACCATCTTGAAATCACTGGTTTACCTAGCTTACTTTCTTATCCGCCTGTGAGCTCCATGGTGGTCAGAACTTTGTGTTACTTGTTTGCTGTTCAATGTCCATCACACTGCCTGGCTCTGACAGAGAACTTGGGAACCACTATACAGGAAGCACTGGGGGAATTTCTAGGGAGACCAAGATGAATGTGATGTCATTTTGTGTTTAAGGAACTCACAGCCTGTTTAGGGAGATAGACACACAGACCACCAACTAATATAGTGCAATCTCTTTAACCAACCTAAGTACCTACCAACAGAAGAATGAATAAAGAAAATATGGTATATATATACAACGGAATACTATGCAGCCATCAAAAGCATGAAATCATGCCATTTTCAGCAACACGGATGGAACTGGAGGCCATTATCCTAAGTGAAATAACTCAGAAAGAGAAATTCAAATATAACACGTTCTCACTTATAAGTGGGAGGTGAACAATGGGTACACATGGGCATAAAGATGGAAATAATAGACACTGGGACTCCAAAAGTGGGGGAGAGGTTTGAAAATGACCTGTTGGGTTCACTAGAAGCCCAAATCTCTCCATGCAACATATTCATGCAGCAAACTTGCACATGTAGCCCCCTGAATCTACAATATTAAAAAATATTCTAAAAAAAGCCATGGCAGACAGATGTGTCAACTTAAAGTGAATAAATAGCATGATATATACATTGTGTGGCATGTGTAATGTAGTAAATCCCTCCTCTCAGGAATTTACAGTTTGTTAACCTGGGCTTCATGAGGATATTTAGTATATATCATAGCCATGTGGAATGGGAAGTTTTTGGACAATCCAAACACTTTGATCAATGAAATCAATAAAGATTCATTAAGTACTGACTCTACAGGCTGAAGTATTTTTCAAGATGCCAAGTATAATCATAGTTTCTGCCCTTAAGGTAGTAACCCTCCGATGATAAAATATGACATGAAGACCTAGAAGATAAAATTGTTTAAAAAAGAAAAAATATTTGATAAACACCAATAAAGAAGTCTGACTAAGTGGACAATTAATACTTGAGTGTTATGCTCTTCCATTTCTATAGGTATTATCTGTCCATTCCATCCTGTGGTCTAGCTGTAAAGGTTGTGAAACAAATAGTCATGTGGAGACAAATAACGTAGACTTCTAAATGTAGAGTTAGTTGGAATGTTTCTCCTGGGTTTCTTAAGGAAATGTCAAACACTGTTGTTGCTTTTTTTTTTTTTTTTTTTTTTCCAGAGTCAGGTTAGTGTTTGTGACCTGAGAACATGAATAAACAGATAACTATTCCTGCCAGTAGTAGCAAGCTTGCCTTTATAAACCATCATATTTCTATCTTTCTGTCAGCTCTCACTAGTTAAGAAGTATCACTCTAAGGGCAGCCTATCATTCTGGAAACAGAACCAGTGCTGTTTTGATACTCTCACAATTTATCTTGTGGGTTTTGGGAATAAGTTGGTCCATACTAGAGTCTAGAGATGTTGATGGCAGCAAAAGTGTTGATCATGAGTTATTTAGCCACCCGAAATTCAGTACCTACTTTGTGACAGCATCATGGTGTATTATCACTATCTTTCAGCAGTACTGAATAGTTATCAATACCTCCATTTTTCAGATGAGAACATTTATGGTCCAAGCAACATTTCAATATGTCCCTTATCTAGACCTGTCACAGCTGTCACGTATATGCTAGAGAGCAAATATAAAAAAGCCTTTCTTTTGATTTTGGAAGGTTGTTTAACCAAGGCACAGAACTGTTACTCCTACAGAATAAAATATTGATGTGGCTTATTTGGGAAAGAATGCCACATCTGTAGCAATTCCATGCTGGAGAGCCATCGGATCTGTTCATTGATTTAGTTCATGATGAATGGAATACTTTTGAAAATATAAAAGAATAAAGTGGGACAATAAAAAGCTATTCATTAATGGAACTGGAACAACATATACAAGAAGTCAGGCATATGAGGATGAGTTAAAGGTGCAAAATAATGACCATATTTTCAATACAAGAAGAGAGGCAGCTGTGGAAATAGGAAACTTGAAGTTAGGAAGAGAGACACCGAGAAAGGTCAGAATACTGCACTGATGGAAGCTCATCTTTCTCACCAGCCTTCCCACACACTGTAGACTTCTGTCTTTTGCTCCAGACTGGTGTCATTTTGACTTGGCTTGGATTACTCCCTCTATATTTTATATAACCTAGCAGTTGTGTTCTTTTGCATTTGATCAAATGCCAAAGATTTTATATTTAGTCACTTTCTGTTTGTCAAAAAGGACGAAAGAAGTAATGACACAGTTTTGGAGTAAAAACTACCTATCCCTTCTGGGAACCTTTGGCAATATTATTAAGTTAAAACTTCTCCACATCCTTAGATTAAGATGAAGAAAGAAAAAATATATTTTTGCATACAATTTTCTCTTGAAATTGAAGGTCGGGGAAGTCAACAGATCAAGTACAAATATTTTATTTAAAAACACCTTTATTAAGATATAATTTGCATTCCATAAAAGTTACTTAATATAATAATATTTAGCACTTTACTGAGCCTAACCACCACTGCAATCTAGCTTTAGAATGCATCCATCTCCCCAGTAAGATCCCTGGTGCCCTTTTATAGTGAATCCTCTTTCTCGTCCTCAGCCCCAGGCAACCACTAATGTACTTTAGGTCTCTGCAGATTTGCGAAAGGTTTTATTTTAAGAAAAGCACGTTGGGCCAGGAAGTGTTTAGGTTGTATTTTGGTGTCTCTGGCCTCAAAGATGGAATAAGGATGTTAATATGAGTTCAGGTACTTCAGTATGAATTGTGTGTGTCTTTTGATTTTTTACCTATTGTAGAGGAGAGTGACCTTGTGCAGTAATGACACAATACAAGCAAATCCAAATTTGCTTTTAGATCTGCCAGAAAAAAAGTTGAGAAATTCTTTATTTTTTTACTTTTTTTTTGCTATTTTATTTTATTATTTTTATTTTATTTTATTTTATTTATTATTTTTTTTTGAGTTGGAGTCTCACTCTGTCGCCCAGACTGGAGTGCAGTGGCCGCTACCGGGCCACCGCAGCCTCGACCTGCTGGGCTCCGGCGATCCTTCCTCCTCAGCCTTCCAAGTAGCTGGAACTACAGGCGTGCGCTACCATGCCCGGCTCATTTTTTATTTATTCTAGAGATGAAGTCTCGCCAAGTTGCCCAGGTGAGTCTTGAACCCACGAGCTCAGGCAATTCACTCACCTCAGCCTCTCAAAGGTGCCGGATTACAGGCTGAGCCACCGAGCCCGGCTTATTTTTTTATTTTAAAGTTGTAGGGTACAAGTGGGGAGTTATTACTTAAGTAGGTTACATGTAGGTGAAATTTGGGCTTCCGGCTGTCCCTTTTGTCCCCTGATAGTAGACAAGGTACCCAATGTGTTACCACATGTCCTCATCCCTCCTCCCTTCTTCCCTTCCTCTCTCCCATAGCGGTGATCAGTGTCTGCAGATCCCACCCTTCTGTTGGTGTGACTAATGGAGAACTCTTTAAAAAGTAGTTTGAGGTTGTTTAATTCTTTTTCTGATCTGCGTGTGATGTCAGGTGATCTTATGTGGCAAGACTGGACTCCGCTGATGTGTGAGTAAACTGGTATCATCTGTGAGGTACTTCCAGTGGACACTTTCCTTGGGGTGGCTACAAGCTATGGGACTTTGTCCTCATCCTCTGAAAATATTTCTGTTTACCAAAGAAATTTGTGTGTAACTTTGAGAAGGCTCTAATGGATTTCAGCTTTGGGCATGTGAATTTTTCCTACCAGGGGTGCCCTACTCTTTGTTTTCCATCCAAAATCTGCTCCACAAAACCTGTGACACTACTGCTTAACTCAAGGTCAAGTCTATCGTTTAAAATGCCCAAGAAGGCTACACTGCTCAGGTTACTCTGCCTTCTCTCATTACTCCATCGAATAAGTGATTGCCATTTTTAGCATCATTCTGGGTGATAAGGATACACGTGTGAATAGAGAAACCATGTCCCTCTTCCCCAAAAGTTTACATTTTAGTAGGGAGAAAGAAACAATGAATAGTTAAACAGGGTAGGTTCAGAGAGAGGTCAATGATTACCTAAGAACATCTCTTAGAGGTGTTAGGTGGAGATGATTGGTGGAGTTAGAATAGATGAGATGATGGGTGGGGACGATTGGTAGGTGTTGGGTAGGAACGTTTGGTGGAGTTAGTATAGATGGGTTGATGAGAAAGGCTCTCTGAGGAGATGAACATTTCTATTGAGACTAGAGTCACACAAGGCCGTCATTCATGTGAAGATTTGTTAGATGGGTTCACATGGAAGACACAGCAAGTGTCAAGACAGAAAGAAGGGGGCACCAACTTGGTGTGTTTCAAAGACTAAAGAAGTGTCAGAGGGGCTGCACCTCAAGAAGGGAGAGATTAGCCCAAGATGAGGTCAAAGAGGCTAGGATCCATGGAATGGCATTTAGAATTTATTTTAAGTGCAAAAGGCAGCCAGTGGCGAGAGAGATAGTGACAAGATCTGATTTACATTGAATTCAGACGACTCTAAGTGCAGGTTGTAAAATCTAGGTGCCAAAGGAGGAAGCTGAGTGATTCATTTGGAAGTGATAATGATAGTGGTTTACTAACCTTCTAGTGGTTTCACACATGTTAATTCTTAACTTGATGCTTTCTTTCTTTGTTCTTTGTGAATCTGCCTGGTTAGTGACATGTCTCCTGTTTTCTTTCTTTTTTAAAAATAGCTCCCATGGAATTGGCTAACCTAGAGGCATGATGACTTTAAATCATTGCATTAGAAATGTTCTTAGAGATAAGATAGTGCAAACCCCTCATTTTGGAACTGAGACGATCAAAGTCAAGAGGGAAATCAGTGACATTTCTGAGTCTATATATCCAGTTAATGGCACAGCCAAGAGTCGAACTCAGAACCCTCAGTCTCTTTTTTCACTAATATCCTGCCTGGTTTATATCTCATATAATGTACTTATTTTTGTCTTATGTAATGTGAGGGACAGATATCCTGTCAGGTAGATTGGTCATTGGACAAAGACATGTAAGCTAATAGAACAAGCTGGTGGAGTAGATCATTATGTCAGCCCAAGGTGATCAAGATGCCTGAGTAAGGGTGGCAGAGAGTCAGGAAATTGACAGGACTTTAAAAGGTCAGAGTGATGAAGACAGCAGATGGACAGAACTGTAGGAGGGAAACGCCAGGCAGGGAGCAGATGAACCTGAGACTGTCTAAGGGCATTATAGGACAGTCAGCAGATGGGCTGAGCCGCAATGTGGGGCGAGAAACACTGTCATTGACACTAATTACTCGTGATGGAGGTGCTTTGCAAAACATAGGGGAAAATGGCCTTATTTCATAGGACATTTACTGTAACGGCAGACAAGTTCACAACAGCTTTCTGCATTAAATGCACTAAATTGAGGAACCAGGGAAATATTTGCAGTTTGCTCTTTCGCGTCTCTAATACTTTGTCTGAGCTGGAGATACTGCTTAGGACACACCACAGTGCCTGGCCAATGACATTTCTTCTGAGCACTGAGAATTTTCACAAACTAAAATTCCCTTTAAAAGTAAAATATTCAGAGGTGAAACAATGCGTAATGTGTCAAATGAGGTGGTTTTGTATCACAAATCAGGAAGCAAATCAGGAAAATGAGATGTGGGCAAGACGTCTTAACTGTCACATAGTCTCTACAAGTATATTGAATACCCAAAAAGAAGAAGAAAGAGAAGGAGGAGGAGAGGGAAGAAGAAAGATGGTTATAAGTTAAATAAGAATAAAAATTAAAATAAATAAATATGTTAAATAAAATAAAAGTTGCTACATTAAATAATGCCTCATTGACACTTCAGGCCTGAACAAATATGAGGATCAATAGAAGGACTATACATTCCACCTCATCAGAAAGTACTAGGTGTATAATTTAATATTTTAACTCAAGAGACTTATTTTTTTTTTTTTTAGCAGTAATTACATATGATACACAGTGCTGGGTTTTGGTGATGCAAAACTGAGCGAGACAGGATTCCCCATACCAAATAGCTCATCACTTAGAGAAAGCACACACAAATGATTCTAACAAAACGGCTATTGTGGAGGGAGGTAAAAAAGTACGTTGGACACATGAATTATAAGCTTCTATGACAATAATGAGGGTAAGAAATTAAATAAAAATATGAAAGTTAACCATGACCTAGAGAAAATTACATTGGCTAAATGATATATTTACACAAAAGGACAGGAGTCTGTCTTTTGGTTACCTTTGTGTGGTTGGAAGTCATTATGTGTCACATTGGCTCCAGAGGAGTAAAATACTAAATGTCAGGTGGGTGATTTCCAAAGTATGTGAATAGCCGGAGAGTTGGTTAAATTGAGAGCAGTTTATTCATTTGTTTGTATGCTCTTTCATTTGCTGTGTATTTATAAGACAGCAAGGATTAGGGATTCTTCTTAGCCTTATCGTTTGCATTCTGTCCTCCTAGTCCATTCTTTCATCCCATTAATTTTTCTTCTGCTTCAATTCTTTTCCTCAGATTCTCTTACTTTCTCACCACTGCCCCAAGGGCAATTTAAATTTGTCAAGAGTATTTTGTAATTCAAGTTCATAAACATTGGATGCCAAACTGCAACTGTTTGCTTTTCACAATCTTCAGAAGCTTGCCTGGCCCTAAAACAATGTTTCTTATTTGGTGTCTGCCTTTTCCATTAGTCAATTTGCCATAATAAAAATTACTGAGTCCCCTTCAGCAGTCACATAAGCTGCAAAGTTACGTTCATGAAAACAAATTAAAATTTTATCCTCATTGTGTCTCTTGCCCAACACACCCATATATAATTTTCTTTCAGGCTTGGAAAAAATAATTTAGTTGATTGATATAGCAATAAAGAGTCATTTTAGATCGACCAAGATAAAAAGCTTGACTAAACTGTCTTTGTTTTACAATAATCTTCCTTCTGAAGTTACCAAGACCTTAATTAAATGACTAACTTATGGTACATAAAATTTGTTATCTTAGCAAAACTTGTATTGATTGAAGGCTGTAACTGATCTGACAGAGTTTCTATCTTAAAGTGTCATTTTGGTTTTGTGAAAATCATGGGAACCATTTAGTTGTTTGTTACTTGTAACTCTTGCTATTTCAGATATACATATGTCTTTTGTTTTCATTTTTATTTTTAGAGACAGGGTCTTGCTCTGTCACGAGTGCAATGGTGTGATCACAGCTTACTATAACCTTCAATTTCTAGGCTTAAGCGATTCTCCTGCCTCAGCCTCCCAAGTAGCTAATACTATAGGTGTGTGCCACCACACCTAGCTAATTCTGCTACATTTTTGTAGAGACTGTGCTGTACAGGCTGGTCCCAAACTCCTGGCCTCAAGAGATCTTCCTGCTTTGGCCTCCCAAAGTGTTGGGATTGCAGGCATAAATTGCTGTACTGGCTTCTGGATGTGTATATGTCTTATTGTGGGTTCTCCCAGCAGCAGATTTGAAGATCAGAATTGAGTGCAAGAAGGTTACTTGGAAAGTGCAGGGAAAAAAAAAAAAATATATATATATATATAGGGAATGGAAAAGTGATACAGAAAAGAGAAAGCAACCAATAAAGTTTAAGTTATTAAACCAGCATCACAGTGGATGCCTAGAGCTTTATTCAGAGGACTGACCCTGGAAAATAATGCAAAATGCACACACAAAGCATGAAGGAGTTAGGATGAATCCATACCAAATCCTAAGATATTGGTAGAAAACTATCCTGGCCTTGCAGGTGTTAACTCCTCCACCCTTCAGACCTGTGTGTTCTGGCAACTCACCTTTCCACCATTCTAGGAACGAAGGGCAGCGACTGGTAATTTTAAGTCCCACCTGATACCAGTAAAACCTTCAAGACTGTGAATGGGCCATGAGCAGCATCTACTGCAACATGTTTGTCCAACTTCAGATTATCAGAAGAACTTAGAAGCAGAGAGAACACAGTTAGACCCTAAAATCTTTGCTTTCTTTTTAACGTCCCTCTTTTCCCTTCATACATAGTCTAATCAGGAGAATTTAGTTCCTTCATCCTTCTACCCATGCCCTTGCACTGGAGGAAATACTCAGACAGTCAGGTGGTAGGCAAAATGAAGACAAACAAGGCGACTGGAACGATTCAGAAATTGGAGAAGCAGACCATGAATAATTAAGGGTTGTCAGTGCAGATTTTTAAAACCAAGAAGGTGTTTTAGATGTTTCAGTGTATATGCAAACAAATCATCTAATGCTTGCATCACTGTCATCGTTAATGTCACACATTTAATAGGCATCTACATTTGGATACGACACTCTAAGGCAGTGTGGAAGCAAGTCAAAACACTGTGCTCCTTTCATCTAGAATCTAAAATCTGAAACAGACACTGAAATAGACATAACAGCATAGTCCAGAGTGCACAAGTTGAAATGCCCACAAAGGCAAAGTGAATGAGAAAGGAAGCCAGGCGTAATATGACAAATAGTAAGGGGCACTTAGCCTTTTGGTCAAGAATGTAACTGTGTGCTAGAGCTTTTAGTAAAATAGAGAACTTGAGCTCCAGCTATAGTGAACAAGTTACCATATGGGGATATAGGCTCTATGGTTATGCATCAGGTAGACTTTCCATAGTAGGCACATGGATGTTCATGGGACATTGTCAAAAGTTTAAATAAGTAGGTAATTCATACACAGTTAAGATGCTGTGTGGTTCACACTTATTCAGGTCAAATAAGATACATTTGCTAGGCAGATACAGCGTGTGGACCAAGTTTATTTGGGGTCCTCTGACACAGCGAGATGTATAAATACCAGATGACTTCTATTGCCAAAGGTGGGGTTGCGTATGTCTGTGTCTGTGTGCATGTATGTATGTGTGGGAGAGAGAGAATGAATTACCTGATGTGTTCATAACAAATATAAATATTTGTATGCATTTATGTATGTATATACATAGATATGGAAAAAGAAATGTGTAGTTTATGAGACAATATGAGGATATGGAGATAATTGTTTTCCATATACTTCTGCTATTTCAATCATATTCTCACTTCAAGGCCAGTTCAGCTACTGCCACATCACTGACACCTTGCCTTTATAATAAAAGATTGCTGCAGAAGGAATTTGCTTGGTGGGTTAGTGAATTTGAAGAGAAATGCATAATTGACTAAGGCTGGCATAAAGAATATATTTTAAACTGCATATTTTGTAAGAGAGGAAAGCATGGAGAAGTTTTTAAGAACTGTGGATTATAGATTATTTAAGAAAACATATGTTGAGAATTCCTGGGTGCTGAGTCCTGAGATAGGTAGTTTGCCTATGTTATGTCATTTAATGTCCACAACAATTGTGTATGATGCTAAGAAACCATTTGAGAAGGGGGACTCATACTTCTTTACACAAATATGTACACCAATTTTGAGCCACTTATCATATAAATAATTAGCACTGGTACCAAGATAAAAATACAGCACACACTCCTTAAAGTATGTAAACAGCTTTAGAATAAACTTCCCTAAGCAGCATGTATGGTCTGCATTTTCTAAAAGTAGGAAAATAGGCATTAACTTACATTTATGTGTGGTGTTTGAAATATAGGTTGAAAAGTATTGCTTGATTTGAGGTTCTTCAGCTAGAGCATGTGCCTTTTATGATGAACCATATGCTGCATTTGTCTCCTATAGTCTTTCTAAAAGGTTAGCTAGATTTCAGAGCAAGTTGTTAATTCATCAGCAAACATCTGAAGTGATTCAAATCTGGCTCCTGGAGTAGGGCAGGAAGACCAGTCCTACTCAACCTAGAACACCATGGCTAAGAAGAGCTGTCTCACAACAAACACTGAGGCTACAACCAGAAGGTGGCAATGGGTGTTTGCCAGTAGATGTTGGATATAGTCTTTCAGCAAAGCAGAAAAAGCTGAGAGAATATGGAGGGAACTGGGGTGAGAGAGATGGACAGATGAAGGGTAGGAAAGCGTAGAATCACCGAGAGACTTAGGAACGTACAAAACTGTATCTCTGGGCTATGTAAAGAGTAATAACACGTCCTCACCTTTTACTTCTCTGAGATGAAGTTCTTCTTCTCCATGTCTATTCTATTCTGCTAATTCTTCCAATAAATGCCTATTTTTAATTTGAACTGATCGGAGTATGTTTCTGTTCCTTGAAATGGAATGACCCTATCTAAGGGAACATTTCCTGGGAAAGAGTGATGCGAATCAATATTGAAACCACAATTTTCCCTTACTTGAAAAAAGAGGAATAAGATGGGAAATAATTACTTCTCATGATTGTATCTTCTTAAGTAAATAAAAATCTCACCCAGGCTTTACCTAAGAAGGAGAGGTAGATGCGAACTGCCTTGTTCTCATTTTGAGAAAAATGAGAAGTTCTTCTTGAAGGTAGAATTTTAATGTGTGGAAACATATTTTTCTGGGTTATTCATTTTTAATGCTAGGCCTTATTAATAGATGGGTGTAGTGAAGACAGAGGACATATCATTATTGAGGTCAGACTCAACAGCAGTGTGTCCTGTAGTAGAATTTTTTTTTCAATCCTGATTAACTGATTTTTCTCCTAAAAGCAATCTCTTGTAAAGATTTTAAAGAATCATCTTTATTTTTTAATGTTTCACCTCACATAACATTTTGTATCTCTGAACAGCAACTTATCATTTAAAGATGTAATAGCATTATTTGCAATTATGCTAATTTTTGTGTCTTAATTCTGTGTGTTGACACCTTTGCAAAGATGCCACGGTAGCAATAATGTCTGTTTTCCCTGATTTGTCTGTGTGCACTAGGCTAGTAGATTGGAAGAAGTTGTTCCATAATTTAATTGGAAAAGACATGGAAACCTCTTTTAGTGTATCAAAAAATGAATCAGACTGTGTTTTTAACATGTGACTTAGAAACACACTGGAAACACAAATGAATAATTTCAATAAATGATTTAATTATTTATTAATCAATATTCATTGGGTACCCTTGGAAAGAGCATGCTAGATGCCAAAAAAAAAAAAAAATACATCAGGCAAATGCATGGAAGTATAAATAAATGATTGGGAGAACTGTCTTTTAATTTTACTAATGAAATATTGTATTCTTTCTGATACTGGACTAAATAGAGAATGCTTAAAAATTCCAGGCTGGGCTCGGTGGCTCAGCCTGTAATCTCAGCACTTTGGGAGGCTGAGGCAAGTGGATTGCCTGAGCCTGTGGGTTCGAAACCAGCCTGGGAAACTTGGCAAGACCTCATCTCTACAATAAATAAAAACTTAGCTGGGCATGATAGCATGCACCTGTAGGTCCATCTGCTTGGAAGGCTGAGGCAGAAGGATCGCTGGAGCCCAGCAGGTCGAGGCTGCGGTGGCCGGGAGTGTGCCACTGCACTCCAGTTCGGGCAATGGAGTGAGATTCCAACTCAGAAAAAAAAAAAAAAAAAACTACTATGGACTAGAGTGATTGGAGAGTGGGTTATCTTTATTGAAGACATTTTCTAAGTACTAATGGAATTTTTTTTATTAAATGTTGTCAAAAACCTATAATACTATTTTGTCTACTCTTTATCATTGGCAACACAATGTAATAATGTAATTGATATCTTTTTGCACCCAGAACTTCTTACAGTAACACCAAATTATTCCTAGTAACATCAAGGATTTTTATAAAGTTGAAGTAAAATAGATTATACTGACTCTTTATCAAGCTGAGACTATTCCCTTGTGTGGGAAACTACTCCTCCTTTCTTTCTCCCCTTTCTTCTCTTTAATCTTCTTCTTGTCCTGTTTTCTATTCTTTTCTTTTTTCAGCCAAAATCCTTTCTATGAAAGTTTTCTATTGATATTTATGTTATTCTTCTAAAATTAGAGGGTAAATACAAGACAAAAGCCACATGCTTGAGAGTTTTGTTTTGTTGGGGATTAAAGTATAAACTATCTTATAAAGTTATGCACATGATTTTGTATGGATATTGTCATATCCTAGAATTAATGGGCGGATAATACTTTTAAAATATTAAACCAAATGCGGTATGTTTTGTTAAAATTACTTTCATCGATTGATGCTCAACTTCCACCAATTTGGAAAATGAAAAGCAGGTCATAGGTGCCACCAGAAGGGGGAAGAGGGTGTGATAAAGCCCTTATGTTTTTGAGAGCAGAAGAATAGAGGTGAAAGAAACTCGAGTAGTGGAAGCAAGCCATTGGACACTTGTGTCCCAGTTTCTTCCATCCAGGGAAGTAAAAAGTGCCTGGTCACGGAGAGGACTTGACTTAATGACTCCTTGCTTAGTCTGGTTGCTTTATGTCATGAAAGTGGTTCAGAGGTCCACTTGTGACCACTTGGGGATACCAGAAGAAGAATGAACTCAAAACCCGAAATCCTACCATGTAGGCTGCAGTGTACTCACAAGGTTAATGGCTAATTTCCAAATGGCTAGCGAGAGGGCAGAGTCAGCAAGGGAAGAGAACCTGATATGGACTAAGAGAAAAAGTCAAGAGTTCACCATTTACACCATAGCAGACAATTGAGTCAGGACCTTAGGACAGGAGTAGACCTGCTGGAGACACTGACCACAGACTCACTCAATAATCAAGGACTCCCACTTAATGCCATGGAACCAACTGAGCGTTTTGCTACTCTTAAAATATCCTTTTGGAGAGAGGAAGCATTAGAAACCCTGAAAGCCTGTAGTTAATCCTTAAAAGACAGAATTTACCTCCTAAACTAAGCTTATAAATGAAAAGAGACTAAAAGGCCAACTAAGAGAAAAACAAATAAAAGAAATGACAAAGACATCTTCATTAGCAAACATCATAAGTTTAAAAAAAAAAAAATTCTCCTTGGTTTTCAGTGGGGTAGGAATATGCACTTTTATGCATTTGCATGCAACATGCATACATTTCAACTCACAACTCACACTAAAGTAGATAAAGATGGCTACTTCTTTTCTCCTTAGCTCATCTGTGGAAGGAATGGGGCGAATGCTTCTAATGACAGGAGCTGGAAGATCTTTAGACTTTAAGCATGAAGCTTCACAGTATCAAGTTATGTGAAGTATTAAATGTAACAAATATTACTTTGAGAGTGAGAGAACTTATCTGCTAGCTCTAGAATGGAGAATGCCTTCCTAGCAGAGATGTACAAACTTGCTTGTATTTAGTACTTAGATCACTCAAGAATATTGCTATTGGGGATTTCTTTCAGGAGGGAGGGAAGCTCAGATCTCAGGTTCTCACGTTCAGAGTCTAAAGTTGAAGCAGAAACATAAACTTGCAAAGCTTAAAAACATACTTGATGATGAGTAGCAGAAATTCGTACCATTCATTTTATCATCATCTGCTATTTTATGCTCATTTAAATAATACCCAATACACACCCATCCACACATCCACACACTTCTGTTTTCCTTTAGCCAAGTCTTAAGCGTGGTGAAAAATCTTGCTTAAAGATCTTAAACAGGTAAAGATCTTGTTCAAGATTCACTTCCTTGTTGAAATCTTAGCCAACCATTGCCATCTCTGCCTTCCTTTCAACACTTATATATTCCCTATTTAGGGACTAATTATATTTTGCCTCCAGAATTTTCAGCAGCTTTATAAGCACTTTGCTTTTCACCAGGAAAGATTATAAGTCCCCAAAAGACAACAACCATGGTTTGTGATCTTACCTCACTCTTCTGGGCACAAAGAAGATAAGTAATAATTGTAGTTAAAATAAAAGCCATACAACTGTTCCTAATAAACAACACATTTTTAAAGAATTTCTTGGGGAATCTTCAGTTACTTCTGCTAAGTCATAGAATCCTTCTTGTTTAGTAAAAGGCAGAACGTGAAGAACTTGTGTGCTAACTGAAAAAAAATAAAAGTTAGGAGGTTTTAGGTTCTCAAGCAAAGATAATAATTGTTCGGATTGCATTGCATTTGGGATCACTGGAAGTCCAATTTTAGACCAATTAATTGGTTTTGAATTCAGGAGGAAGAAAGTATTTCATCAGAATCCTCCAGAATGATAGATTTAAGTTACAAATCTTGTTATTTTGTTCAAGCATGTTAGTGATTTTGACTTAGCCTTTTTGTGCATCAATATGAACTTTGCTTAACTCACCCAAGAAATTGTGAAAAATTATGGCAGCAGGTAAGGGATTAGTTAATTCCCCATATCTAGAAGTCTGTTCCCCTATCCTCCTAGCATATGATTTTGGCATCTGTCTCCCCAGCAAGCTGCTATGAGTCTGCAGCATTGTGAGGAGAAACTCACAATATTTAAGAAATATGAACATACTGTTTCGATTACATTTTTCAAATATTGCACCTCCCTCTTAATGTCTGACTAAAGCCCAGCTGGAAAGTAATTTTGGTACAGTAGAAGTTGTAAGCCAATTTGTATTTTTCAAGTTTAGCTTCGAGGCTCAGTCAAGAGAATCCATCCTGTGCTAACATGTTCAATTTGGCACTTTTTGGAAATGGATGGAGAGCAGCTAGAGTTCTAAATCTAATTGTGTGAAATATTCCAGACATTTTAGGGTGGATTCCAATTCCAATGGAAAAATTTCATTAGACAACTCTACTTTGATACAAATTGCATTTACTGTCTTTTCATAAATAGCAGTAGAAATGTGTAAGCACAGATATTGGCTACCAGTTTCTCTCTGGGGGTGAGTGGGGGGTTAAATTATTTCATGAGGCTGAAGGTGCAAAAAATGATTTAGGATATAATAAACAAGAGAAGTACACTTGCTGTTATACTCTGAAACTTGAAAAGCAGTCCCTCTCCCACACCCCACCTTTTTCATTTTTGTTTCTAAGTTAAAGAAATCTTACTTAACTTTTCAAAATTTAAGGGAATTAACTCTGAATTTTATGTGATCTAGAAATTGTTGATTTCCTTTTAGTCAGAATTTAACTGGGAAGCTGCATTGACATCGTCAAGACTGCAGTGTCTTGAAGTCTTTTGATACTTAATCTCATTAAGAGATCACATATTTTAATATGTATTGTAATTGTGATTGTATTAATATATTTTGCATTTAAGAAGGAAGACATACTATGGGGTTTGATTATTAACACTGCTATTATGTTCTTAGTGTACTCATGAAACTCTTTGGTAATGCACCCATAATTTATTTTTATTATATATTTTGGAAGCATTGTTATAGGTTAATTGGCTCTATATTTTACAAGTTCGCATCACTAATACCAATAAAAATCTGTTTACATTGTTCTTTTGGGATTTTGATTGCATTAAGGAATGATTAGTCTTAATTAAGTTCTGTAGTCTATACTAATTACAATCAAATAAGACTTCACACCAAAATGTGAAATTATGCCAAAGTAAATGCATTTTTGATCATTAATTAGAGAACTACCAGGCATACCTTTGCAGATATTTTTATTTTATTTTTTATTTTTAGTTACAAGAAGGAAACCTCAACAACAAGTAACTGCATTTGGAAAGGACGCCTCTCAGTTATAACAGAAGCCATCTAGTTAATTACAAATTTGAATTATGTTTTCTTATTTTACTCCTCATGAGAATAAAGTGTCCTCAGCTGTTACTCATCCACCCTCCAGGTAGTAATATTGTGTTTACATTATAGAATAAAAACAAGAGGCTGAAGGTTTTAAGAGCATGTGTTCTATTATATTGCCTCATTTAACTTTTATGCACTGCAGTCTTTTTTCATGTTTTACATTTCCCTGATTTCTTTTTAATGCTGTGGATTCATTTGAACCCTCCTGTGTGAGGTAATAATGATACTTCTGTCTTTACCTCCCTGGTGTGGTGGAGACGGTTGAAGAGTATCTTTTGCCTCAGCACCTGACTTTTTAATACTTTTGCATACTAGGAGCACTGAATTCTATGTATAAATGAAGAAAGATAAACAGGATAAAAATTACAATTTCTGGTTACCTACATCTTTTTCTGTCCTCTCACAGGAAGCACTACATGAGATCATGCCTTTAAAACACAACATAGCGTGATTCCTGGTGCAAGGAAGAGTTCAACAAATGTTAGCTATGACAAGAATTATTGTTAGGATTGCATTGCATTTGGTACTGCTGGAAGTTCAATTTTAGGCCAATTAATTGGTATTGAGTCCAGGAGGAAGAAAATATTTCATCACAATTCTCCAGCAATTTCACCTTCTGATGTACACTTATCCTACTTGGAGATGCTATGAGTATGGCAACTAAAACACTTGCAAAGGCCAAATATTCTGGACTGATGGAATGACCATGAAATGCCCATTTTGATGCAGTGCTAAAGGCTCCAATTCAGAAATGTTCAAATCTTTGACCATTTATCTACGTTTAGCCTCAGCCCATTTTTTTCTAAAACAGCTACTCATTTGTTTTCTCACAACCACTTACTTTTCTCTCTTATTTATCAACCCAAGAGCTGTTTTTTTCTACTTTTCTGACTTTTAATTGCATTTCACTTTCTTTCTTTGTTCTTTTTTGTTCAAAACTTTTTCTTCTGTCTTGAGAAAACATTTTTTTTTGCTTACTCTTCAGATCCTCTATTATTTTATTTCTGTATATTTTCTGCATTGTCCTATCTTCAGCTGAGCTCCTGATCTATGTAATCCTACCTTCTTTCCCATCTCATGGCTGTTATTTCATTCTAACTGATTCCATAGTCCAGCCAACCAGGTATGAATTTTACCTTTCACGTATGACTCTTTTCTTTCCAGCTCTGGGGTTTTTGTTCAGGACTTTTTCTTTTCCTAAGATGTCTCTTTGACAAGTTTGTCAATAATCAATTCATATGCCTTCCTTTAAGTTTCACCTCAGGAATCCTTACTTTTAAGAATCTTTTACATTTAGCTTATGTGCTATGCCTCCTCAAAGGTATTCCTCTAGAATTATAGAATAAGTAGCATTGAGATCATGTGGTAAATCTCTTCATGTTACAGGTGAGAAAACTGAGGTTCATAGTGGGTCACTTGAGCCGGCCAAAATTATGCGGTCCTTCAGCAGCAGGATAAGGGTCTAGGACCCGAATTCCAAATATTATGCTGCTTTCCTGTACCTTCTGTATTTCAACGCAAAGAAGGAGATTTTCCCTTTGGTATCTCATAAGTTTTTAAAAACTTTCTTTATGTATGGGCCTTTATCCCCTTCAGTTATTTTATAAAATCTTAGAAGACCATAACCACATCTCTTTTTGCTTTTACTTCGTGTTTTCTATCATCCACTGTAATGTCTAACACAAATTGGATTCTCAACAGTGGTTCACTAAGTATCATTGTTATTAAATATCATTGTCTACATCCCTCTAGCATTTATATTTTCTGTGTTCTGTCTTAACTTATACATATTTCGTTAAATATCATTGTTCCTGTTTCTTTTTTTTCCCCTCTTTTGCTAATTTTCTTTTTCATTTCCGATTACTTTCTAAACTACATTTCTCGATATCATATTAATTCTTCATTTTGTCTTGTACTTCTCATCTCTTAACTAGATTTCAGTTAGAAAAAATTAGATAGCTAATGGCTCTTTTTTTAGTGGGTAGGTAGCTTAAATCATTAACAGGGGGCTGGTAGGCAATGATTGTTGAAGTCATTGTGTATTATATAGTGTCTGAATAAATTAACCCTGCAGGTACTAACTCAAGTCTTTTATTCAGTTGACTGCAGTTATCTCATGAACATTTCAAATGTTTGGCTGTTCACTAGGAAATCTCTTTATTTAGTGGTCCATAAGTGAGGTAACAAAGATAGGGTCATCTGCTTCTTGGTAAGAGTTGAACTAGAAGGTTTGTTTCTTTGTTAATGGACTAGGGAGACCCATATATGATTTTTAAAGAATGTACAACATACAGAGCTCTGAGGCATATTTTGGTTGTTTCAGAGTTGTGCTCCTTTAGAAATATCTTGAAAGAAGGCTGAAAGTTTTGCCAAGGAAAATAGAAGAGCATTCCAAGAAAGATAAAAGGCATGATTGACTGCTCAGGTTACTGTATTTTCCTGCTTTTAACAGAAATTAGAGAGATAATTGTGGAGATAAGAGGGTATAATAATACAACAGTTTCTCAACTACGTGAAGTCAGTGACCAAAAATCTTTCATCTGAAATAAAGAGGAAATATAAAGTGCTACAGATACTGAGATGCAAAAACATGAAATGTAACAGTCCCTTTCTTTGTAGGGCTGAAAATATTTCAACTTCCATATGAATCTCTTTAAAGTGCTTTCTCCAGGTGACTGTCTTTTCCTAGTAGGACTTATAAACACCTATTTACTGTGCTCCTATCTGTGTGAGGCCTGTCTTTGCCTTTGTCATCAGTAATCACAGCTAACTTTTAGGTGAGCAGTATCAGTTCCATCTTACAGGTAAGAAAAATAGAAGCCGGGCTCGGTGGCTCAGCCTGTAATCCCGCGCTTTGGGAGACTGAGGTGAGTGGATAGCCTAAGCCCGCGGGTTCGAGACCCACCTGGGCAAATTGGTGAGACCTCATCTCTATAATAAATCAGAAAATTAGCCAGGCGTGGTAGCGCACGCCTGTAGTTCCAGCTACTTGGAAGACTGAGGTGGAAGGATCGCCGGAGCCCAGCAGGTTGAGGCTGCGGTGGCCGGGAGCGGCCACTGCACTCCAGTCTGGGTGACAGAGTGAGACTCCAACTCAAAAAAAAAAGAAAAAGAAAAATAGAGTCACAAAGCATTGAAGTAATATGTCTGTAGTTATACAATGGACGTGGTAGATCCTGGATTCTAACCTGGCATTTGTCTGACTTTACATCATTTTAATTTTTTTCTATGCTATATTTTTTTCTTGGTGTTAAAAATTTCATATGGATTTTATGATTTCTAATCCCCAAACACTAACCTATCTATCTTTTTTCTTCAATGCCTAAGAAGTGCCCTTCACCTTTTCTGCTCTCCTGCCTCCTAAAAGGAATGAGAGTTACAGAACTCAAGATCTACCTTTGTGCCCTGATTGTGAAAAGATAGAAAGCTTCTGAGAAAAATCAATGTTAATTAATAATTATGTACGAAATTATTTTTTTATCAGTCAAAAGAAAAATGGCTTTATGATGAAAGGCATTTTGTAAAATGAGATGTATGTTTACAGATAGGGCTACTGACCATCAACCACCTTTATACTCCTCCCTCTGACGCAGTGCCTGTTTGGCCGTGTGCACGCGCGCACACACACACACACACACACACACACACACACACACACACACACCCCCACACACACACACTCACACACATACACAGAGAGCCTTCTCATTCCAGGAGAACCATTATATGTTGATAAATTCAACTTTTTTTGGGGTATTATTTACCCATCTCTAAAATAAGAAAATAAAAAAACTGATTTTTAAAAAAGGCAGAGAAATAAAAGAATATACTCTCTTATGAGAAAACTGCTTATCTGACTTAATTTGTCTTTCCAGAAAATTATGGTACTATATCAAACCTTGAAGAAACTTACTTTTAAAATCCTAGTGACAATCTTTGCTTGGAAAAATGTTATGATACTGTTGATACCATCTCAAATGTTAAAATAATCAGCCACCCATGTGGACATTTTATTGGTCCCAAATAGTTGACTAAAAATTCTTGTTTCCTTATGAATATTTACTTGTAACAATGTGTGGTCTTCATTTTGTTAGATTTTTGTAGTGATTTGAAATATATTCATGAATTCCCTGAATTTTTATTGTAAAATATACTTCAGCTTTCTTAGATCACTTCTGTTTTAAATATCTGTGAATATTTAAACCATTGTATCATTCTTCTATTTATTTTGAAGTTAAATACCATATAATGGTACCATTTACTCATGCATGAGTGCATTGCATAACTGTTCTTACCTTTCATAACTAATTTGATAAAATAAACATAGACTTATTAAATAAATAAGTGCAACTGCTCTGAAAATCCTAATGAAATATGTATACGCATTATATACCAGAAGAAAACTAGGAAAGCTAGAATATTGTTGAGTTTTGTAAACGAAAATGTGATTTGAGTGCCCAGCCAACTTATTTTACCAGTAATATTCTTCTTGAGCCACCAAATGTTTATGAACAAGTCAGCTGGAGGAGTTGAAAGGTTCTTGAATCTGCCAAAGCGTGTCGGTTGTCTTATGTTTAAATTCCCTAATGAAAAGAAAGGTAGGGTATAATATAGAAAATATCAACTGCTATCTTTTCTCCCCAGGGCAATAACTCTGCTTTGCCATCAGTGAAACTGGCCATCCTTTACTTTGTTTGACTGGTACCTTGTGACTTTTCACATCAATGGAGATGTGAGATCTTATAATGCTTGTAGATCACACTGAATGTGTTGGCATTACAGTAGGAAAAAAATTGAGACATCTTAACAGAAGTAATTGTATATTGTATATTGTTGGCTACTCTGTGTCATAATTACTTCAGCAGTTGCCAAGTTTCATGAATTTAAAGTTAGCCAATTAATTTGGCTTCTATTGTAGAGAAAAATGAACCTAAAATCTATGCTTTTCAATTGTACAAAGAAGAGGAAGAAAAGCTTATTTTTCTAGATTCTTTTATATATGTTTCAAATAGCAGAGTCACGTATTGTTAGCTGAAGTTTCACCTTCTAAGATTTCATTTCTGTCTCTACCTTCAAATTAAATAAAAAATAAGTTTCATAGTTGTGGGTGTTACCAGAGTGGAGAGGGAATTCATTTAACATTTTATGTGTATGTTTGCCTATATATGTGTGTGTGTATTCATGATATTTACAGTAAATCACGAATATGACATCTTTTCAAATTGTTAAGAATGATCTGATCTGATTACAAAGCTGAATAGAAAACCATTTTCACACCTTTAACTAGTAAAGTGATAAGGAATACCTCAAAACAACGTGCAACCAGAAATCCCAGCTGAACTGCTTTAATAAATAAATTTATGTGTATTTTAATAAATAAATATAAAGTGTGTATGAAAAGCATGTACATTTGACTGTGACAAGACCTGGAATTTGTGTTTGAGAGGTTACTGCCCGCCAACCCTGCACTATCAATGCTGAAAGAGTAAATGCCACCAATTCTCCCACATCCTTTTAGAAATAAGCAAGACATAGCTAAATAATAAATATTTAGCTTAACCCAAGTTAACACTGCAACAAATTTGAATTAATTGAATATTGTATATTGCATTTCATATTTGTTGAGCATTTTACATTTGACAAGTGCTTTCATATGAAAAATATCCTCCATTCCAAGGGACACATTTTATATTTTCCACTTTTCGATATTTTCTATAGCCATACAATTTAAGAAATATTTATCATCCTATCATAGTTATGAATATTTTTGAGCTAGCAGTAATGCTGTACTCTATGAAACTGTGATGTCAAAAACTGGAATATAAAAAAATTAAGAATAATTTCTTCCATGATAAAAATGTGAATTTTACTCAAATCAATATTGTTTAAAATATTTTCTTTCTTTCTTTTTTTTTCTTTTATGAGTTGGAGTCTCACTCTGTCGCCCAGACTGGAGTGCAGTGGCCGCACCCAGCCACCGCAGCCTCGACCTGCTGGGCTCCAGCGATCCTTCCGCCTCAGCCTTCCAAGTAGCTGGAACTACAGGCGCGCTACTACGCCCGGCTCATTTTTTTGATTTATTGTAGAGATGAGGTCTCGCCAAGTTGCCCAGGCGGGTCTCGAACCCGTGGGCTCAGGCAATCCACTCACCTCAGCTTCCCAAAGGGGCAGGATTACAGGCTGAGCCACCGAGCCCGGCTTAAAAATATTTTCTTTCTGGTTGTGTAGATGACAAGCAAGTTTAATCTTAGAGACCTCTTAGTTTTCAGGGTATAGTATTTAAATCTATGAGGGTAACTAAAAATTTTTCTATGTCATATCCATGCATATGACTATTAGTGGAAATTTGCATGCAGACAGACATTCCTGAGTGCAAATATGTATGTTGTAAAAACAGGCAGTATTATGAAGCTATAGTTCAATCAGATGTTTGTCACTTTAAGGGAGTGTATTTGTGGGCAGCTTAAATTATGTCTGAGAATACTTAGAGGACTGAAATACACACTAATTATCATAAGAATGTTTACATTACACTATGACACATTTTCACAATTAAAAGTTTTCTGTGTATTTGAATCACATTAACATCTAATAGAGATATGTGATCATCTAATGGAGGAATGAAGACAGGAGCTCTATGGAAAAGACTAGAGGTGTCTAGTTTAATATACTTTCATATCAGAGAATTAACAACTCTGAAGAAGGTACAAGCTGATGGAAGGTGGCTTGTGAAATTTGCATCAGTGAGTGATAAATGAAGTTGGTAGCCTGGTCAGATCTTGATTTTTACCCTTAGACTGTTAACTCTTGCAAAGGTACAACACAGAGAAATAAGAATCGCAGGGAGACACTCTAGTGCCATTTTGCTGGTAGCCAAAAAAAAAAAAAACCACAAAAACAAAAAACCCAGAGATTAAGGTATACACCAAGAGTAATGTTTCTATAGTGATCATATTGGCAGTGAAAAACTTGGACAAATAATTTTTTGTGATGAATTCATTAGCCAGAAGTCTTTTAATTTAACTATGAATCACCTAAATATTACTTTAATTCTAGGTCATTGATATTATAATTAGTTATATTAATATCTATAAAACAAATTTCCTCATAAAATACAAAAAAAAAAAAAAAAAAACCCACCACCATGTGAACCATTTTCTTAGCATGATTGGTATTAGTTGGCTTGGTTTCAAAAATAATTAGTTGAGACTCAGCTATCCATATGCATTTTGAATGAAGTCAAGATTATATGATCTACCAGTTTCTCTCTATTCTTTACTAGCAAAGGCATGAATAACTGTTGTACAGTCAGAAAAAAGACTGTATCCTAGGTTGGACTGGCTTAAGACAATACCCTGTGGCCAAAATTTCGATTTGCAAAAGAAAGCAAAAAGCTTTTTCTGAATTCCACAACCTTTGCAGTGGATTGCTAAATGGTGTAATAATAGAGGAGTGGCTGGAAATGCATCTTAATGAGAATGTCCTCTGGCAATAGTGAGTTGAACATGTGGAAGCAAATTAATTTAAGAAACCCCTTTTTGAGAGAAGTCAAAAATAAGAAAGAAATCAGCTTTAACTAAAGGGAAACTATAAAACAAATCACTCAGCCCTAAGGGGACGTTGTGTCTTTAGATGTCATCCAGTAAGATGTCTTCATTAGCTGGTAAGAAACTGAATTTATGGCTTAATGGACAACTCAAATTGTTTGATACTTTTCTTCAGTTAGCCAGATTGGAAGTAAGCTGTCTCAGAATAAGATTAAATTTGACTATACTGTTTGTTGTTTGATGTGGCCAATTTATCTGGGTGTGTGTGTATGTTTCCATTTAATGTTGAGACAGGAACTCATTTTCTATAAGAGTTTATCTTAGGGCAACCCCTCAGGTCCCTTCCCACTGTGGGAGCTTTTCTTTCCTCTCAAAAAATCCTGCTTGAAAAAAAAAGCTTATCTTATAGAAATACTTATATTTGCATGTACATCACAGTTTGTGGAACATAAATTTTTTGTATTACATAAATGTGGAGAGTATAATAAAAAAAATTCTTGTTTATGAAAGAGGTAGTGCCAATTTGTAAATCGTGCCTGTTGTTAACCAGTGGAGAGGTAAGTGACCTTAAAGAGTTTTCTTTTAATTCTTTCATTTTAGAACACAGTCCTTTGTTCTACATACATGTACAAACTACGCTGTAATCTCTATTATTTGAAACACCAACTTGGTCTGTTCTGTGCAGGTTGCCATAAAAATGCTTTGACAGTCTCTAAACCTAATTTGCCACAAGGGGCTCTTTTGTTCTTCTGCAGATGGAAAGGAACAGAATAAATTTAAAATCATTGGGAATGAATTCACCAACTCTTTGGGGCTATGTGATATCTGGCACTAACATTTAAAGCATATTAATTGTGACATAAGACTGATATTGAGAGAAGGAAGGTGTGTGTGTGTGTGTGTGTGTGTGTGTGTTGGGTGGGGGACCCATGACTTGCCTCTAGTGATTCTCTCTCAAGAGTGTGGATATAAGAATTACTTCCCTAGGGCATCTTAGACACCGTCCACCATGGGGCTTATCATGTTCAGTTGTCATCATTTGCCTATCTTGAGTCCTTGAGGGCAAGAATTCTTTCTTTTGATCTTTAGGTCTATAGCAGTGTTTCTCAACCTCAGTACCACTGACTCTTTGAACCAGATAATTCTTTGTGGTAGGAAACTGTTTCAGGCCTATAATCTGTTTAGCAGCATTTTTTATCTCTACCTACTAGATGCCAGAATGTCCTACTCCACCCATTCATGTCAATCAAAAATGTCTCCAGGTATTGCTAAAAATCCCCGGAGGTTGGGGACAGTTGTGTCTGGCAAGTAACTTACATGTAGTAAACCTTTTCTGAAGAAATCAGCGTCGCTGTTGCTATAGCATAAAACAATAACACCATTACTGGAGAGTCTGAAAGTTTGTTCAAATTGGTTTGGAAAGTGTTATTTAGTCATTTTGAAGTGGTAGGGCAGCACTGATTTCCCAAACCCAGTTCTGCTATGTAAATCTGAATGAATTCGGGAAGTTTTCCCTTCTCCTCCCACCCTCACCCCATTCATCCTTCCCACACCTCAGTTTGAAGACTTCCAATTGTGTAGTGCTGACTTACCAGTGTCTCACTGGATAGACATCTTCAATTCACTTTGCTTTTAGCGTACGTGTAGTCCATTACAGTCAGAGACAGAATCATGCGCACAGTCAGGAAGAGTGGAAGACACTAGAACTTGACAGAATGAATGAAGATAGGCCTCCTACTTCAGTTATGTGTGTACTTCAAAATAATAACTACTAGGGAGAGAGGAGGCTCACTGGAAGCCCAAGCCTCATCTTCACCCAATTTACTTATATAGTAAATCCTCACACGTACCCTACAACTCCAAAATAAATAAATAGTAATATTATATTCATCTTTATATCTAAACAGTCTATATACTTTCAAGAATCTCACTTCCACCTCTCAACTTAGATGACTCGGGAGTATTTGGCTCAGTTCTAAGACCTGCTGTTTTCTCACTGGCAAAATTGAAATAACTGTAATAAGGACCTCCCCTGATACTGTTCTGGGTATCTGCTGTGCTTTTCCGTCTTAATTTCAACATTCTGTCCTGGACTGTGTATCACACCTGGTTGTAATGATGGTTTCCATTGCCTGCCACTCTGGCTGGCCTGTAAGGGGGCAGGGAGCAGACTCCTATCTGTTTCTCCTACCATTGTCTCTGCCATGGTGCCCACACATGTTATTTCTTGAATAAAGGAATAAAATCATTTTATAATAGTGTATGCTACGCAAATGTGATTGTCACTTATTCGTTCAATAAGTATTTGATGAACACCTACTTTTGAGAACCCGGTTGAGGCATCTCTGGACACAAGAATGCAGCAGGTAATAGGTTAGACAAAGTTCCTGCCCTCATGGAGCTTGTGCTCAAGTGGACCAGCCAGTCAATAAGAATGGAAATATCTGTCGAGCTCTCTAATTTCAGGTAGTTGTAAGTAGGTAAGTGCTATGAAAAAAACAGCACGGTGGGATGAGAGTGACGAAGATGGCAAGGAAAGGCCTCTCAGGAAGTAATTAACATCATCATTTTTATCATTATCATGATTAATATTATCATCAAGGTGATGTTATTAGCCTTTCATTAGTAGAACTTGTACTTTGATTCATTTTCCTAATAGTAATTCTAAACTGTTCACATTCTCTGACCTCATCCCCCTTGAGAGCAACACTAGGAAGTGTAAGACTTTCGAGGGCTGGGGGTAGATCTTTTTGCTTTGAAAAAGAGATTTTGACAATACAGTGGATCAAACCTGTGGCCTTAATCCAAGCAGTCTGCATTTGAAGCCCTCCGTAAGGAGGCTTTGCCTCTGAAGCTTTATATACTATTTATTTCCTAAACAGTTCACTCTCCCTTTTTTAATATCTTTCAGTTAGCATTAGGAGAGCCACTTTGGTGAGTTATTTCAAATCCTTTTTTAAGCTCTTCTTAGAGGAGGGTTTTTCAACCTTAACACTTTTGACATTTTGGCCTGAATAATTTTGTGTTGTGAGGGGCTGTTCTGTGCATTGTAAGATATTAAACAGCATCTCTGACCTGTACTCATTAGATGCTAGTGGCACTCTGTCTCCAGCTGTAAAAAGAAAAAAAAAAGTTCCCAGACATGGCCACATGTCTTTGGGGGCAAAATTGTCCCTGTCTGAAAAATGCTGCCTTACAGGAATCGTCTCTGTCTTTCCAATTTGGGACTGTTCTGCTCAGTTCTAAGACCTGCTGTTTCCTCACTGGTAAAATTAATACAACAATAATACGGGGTGGGGGGACAGAATGTACTTATAAAAAATTGTGTATTGATTTTTACATGTTTAAACTTCAGTCAGCTTCAGAGGACTGTCCGTTTGATGCAATACACCTATCGAGACACTTTTTCCACTGCTCAAAACAGTTCTTTAACTTGTCAATTTTGATGCCTTTTAATGCTCCTGCTATTTTGTTTGTTTGTTTGTTTCACCTCTTCTACATGGGCAAAATGTTTTCCTTTGAGGACTTTTTAATCTGGGGAAATAAAAAAAGTTGCTTGGGACAAGATCAGATGAATAGGGAAGATAGAGCATGGAGGTCATGCTGGTTTTTGGTCAAAAAGCTACCGAACACTCAGCATAGTAAGAGCAGTTGTGCCGGTAAATCACCCTTCATGAAATGGGCAAACTTGCTGGAAAAAATCTCCATAAAAAAAAAATCACTGAAGCTGAACACAGCCTCTCACCATAACTCTAACTTTGTACACTGACACTGATGGGTTCCTAGAACACTTACCTAGCCAGGGAAGCCTGTACTACAAGAGTCCTGCCCTCCAGAAAACAATTCTGGTTCTTTTTTTTTTTTTTTGGTCCTCCTTGTATGTGCCTTATCTGATGCTGATCTTGGTGTCTGCTGTGTTCTTCCATCTTACTTTCAACATTCTGTACTGGACCGTGTATCACATTTGGTTGTAATCATTGTTGTTGGATGTGTTTTCTGGAGGGGCTTTTGCTATCCCCACTTGTGTTTGCTTGTGCAGTACAATAAACTTATTTCTCTTTTGCAGTGATCTGAATCTCATCCATCCTTCAAGACCCAGCTGGAACTTCACCTCAGTACAAAGCCTCCTCTAAGCACTGTAGCCTGTTCCATCACTTCTACTTGTGAATTCTCATTTTGAATCTTTTGTTTGATCATTGCTGTCTTCATCCATTAGCTAGCTCACTGTTGTTTACTGGAAGGATTGCATGTTTTTATTTAGACTGGATTATAAATTCTTTGAAAGGAGAAACCATGCTTTAGTCACCTTTGCGTCTTCCTGGAGCACCTAGAAGAAGACTTGGAATAAGTACTCTCTTTAAGTATGAGTTGAATTTAGCATAAGCAATCCTATTCACAAAAATTTCACCAACAACCCCATCCTCAGTTATGGGAAGCAATAGATAACACAAAGGTTATAATCTTTATAGTAATCATTTTGAAAAATTATATTTTTATAAACCTACTCTATAATTCAATTGTAACTAATGACATGGAGGTTCAGTACTAATATGAATTTATAGAGTTACTTTTTCTGAAGTAATTTAGAGAAAGTTTCGCATTGTTAGACCACTTTAAATGTATGACTTTCCAACTCAGCAAGACACCACCTAAGTTGTTAGCTTCTTATGCACAAGATGGTTACATAACCTCTTAAGACCCCAGACATGATTGCTTTTGGTAACACAGTCTTTTGAGTGGAATGCATGGAAAGGAACATCCATTTAGGTAAATAAAACATATGTCCTTCTAGAAGTGGATGGTTTGGCTTAACCTTTGGATGGCAGTTTAATAGGTTAATTGAGAAGGCTGCACATTCAATTTTTTCTCTGTTCAAACACAGCTTGTTATTCAGAGTGTATCTAGTTGTTCAGTAAGTTCCGTGCCCGTGTGTCATTCAGGCAATTATTGAATGCTGTAGAACCAAACTCAAGGTCCTTTAATGACATTTGAGAAGTGCAGGACAACTGCAGTTTTTTGACATCACACACCAGCAGCTCAGGTTCCCAGTGTGTTCACTCCACTGATAGTAGATAATCATCCTTCTACTTTAATCGTACATTTAGCAGACTGCTTAGCGAATTTTGAAACATGGAGGGCCTATCTCATATTCTCTCATGAGTACACTCTTTTAAATACTAAAACTAATTGTATTTTTTCCAAATATAACAACAGGACACAAACTACCTGGGGTATAGACTTACCTAAGCAATGCCTATGAGATGAGAATTTCATGCATCAAATTATACCTACTCAAAATTGATTTATTTTAGCCAGTCATGATAATTCTGGATGGAGTGAGTATTTATTAAATTCCTTGTGATGGTACAAAAGTTGTAACATATTGAGTATTGTATGTGCTAGCTACTCTGCATATAGCAGATGAATCTTGAACAAAACGTTTTGTGAGGATTCACTGCAGAGGATTTCCTTTTAGGGTGCCTACAACTCCCAGACCCTTTTAAAGGTAATTAATTAATTAATTAATTAATTAGTTTTTGAATTGAGTCTCACCCTGTTGTCCAGGCTGGAGTGCAATGGAACGATCAGGGCCACCGCAGCCTTGACCTGCTGGGTCAAGGCGACACTTTCACCTCAACCATCCAAGTAGCTGGGACTACCGGCACACATCACCATGCCCAGATAATTTTTTGATTTATTGTAAAGATGAGATGCCATGTTGCCCAGGCTAGTTATGAACCCCTGGGCTCAGGCATTCCTCTCTCCTTGGCTTCCCAAAGTGCTGGGATAATAGGCAAATTCTTCTTTAAGACCCATTCCCAGAGATCTTTTTTTTTCTAATTTAATTTTATTTTAAAGATGTGGGGTACAATTCAGGATTAGGTATACAAGTGGTCATCGTACAGATAAAGTTTGAACTTCTCTTTGGTCCCCACTTTGCTTGGTTTGAGATCAGGTACTCTTATTGATGCTATGTGCTCCTCCTTCCTCCCCAGGCAGGTTAAGGCTACTGCCAATCCCTTTTTTATAGTATTATGTATGGTAAATGCTCAGGGTCCGCTTATGAGTGAGAACATATGGCACTCAGTTCTTCGTTTTTGTGATAGATCACTGAGTATTATAGACTCTAAATTAGGACCCTCTGCATTGCCTCAAGCAGAGTTCTCAGGGAGCCCGGCTGGTATGTGACCTGCCTCCTTTGGGGCAGAACTGGACCAACCAGGTGATTTCTTAGGAATTAAGATTTACAGAAAGGAGTCAGTTTCTGCTAATAACTATTGAGATGCTAACCTGGGGTTTACGGGGAGCCCTGGTCCGTCCCATTCACACTGGGGAAGCAGAGCGTATGGAGGAAGACGGCAGAGGCTGAGAGACGCAATCAGAGAGAGCAACTGCTTTCCAGTTTTCTGGTTTCTGCTTTTATTCCCTTAGGAGATCTGACTGCACATCCTGCTATCAGGATCCATGTTATCATACTCATCCTTAATGTCTTCCTATTTTGCTTGTGCTAGTTGACTTGGGTTTCGCCACTAACAGAGCCTTAACATATATATATGTAAACACACACATATACATATATATGCACACACACATCATGTGTGTGTGTGTGTGTGTGTGTGTATCTCCTCTGTTTTTCTAGTGAGAAAAGTGCAGTTCAAAGATGCTAGCAACTCATTCAGGGATGTGTAACTAGGATGTGGCCAAGGCAGGGTACAAACATCATGCCCAGCATTCTTGTGTCTCTGCAACTTCTCATGTGGTCATGATTTCCTTCAGCTCAATGTAGTGGGGCAGAAAATAATGTTGCAGATTAAATGCATTACAAATGGTCTTGTGCTTGGGTGGCCCTTTCCCAGGTGCTGCTGTATATGATTAGAGCTGAGTTCATGGCTTAATACACATTTTTTTACCCTTTGGACCATTAGGCCAAGATCGATTGTTCTCTACTGCTTTTCCACAACAGCTTAGAGTTGTGCCTATGTTCTTTTCTTTTTTGAGTTGGAGTCTCATTCTGTTGCCCAGGCATGAGTGGCATGTTCACGGCCACTGCAGCCTCAATCTGCTTGGCTCAGGTTATCCTTCTACTTCAGCCCTCCGAGTATTTGAAACACAGGCGCGCACCATCACATAATTGATTTATTTATTGTAGAGATGAGGTCTCGCCAAGTTGCCCGGGCTGAATGTCTATTTTCTTTTCTTTCTTTCTTTCTTTCTTTTTTTTCTTTTTTTTTTTTTTTGAGAAATCAGGATTTATTGAGAAGACAGAAAAGCTCCCACAGTGAGAGCGGACCTGAGGGGGTTGCCTGTCTGTTTTCTTAAAGCCATTCCCTTTTCTTAGAGTTTACAAGTATTGGCAGTCCTGGAGTACTTTTAGTCTATCCATTACAGCTCAAAAACCTGTCTTAGAAGCCCCACTATGGGCTGCCCAGCATTGACTGTTGGGAGTGGGTTTAATATATTTGGTCATGACAACTATCTGGCCTGACTTAACCATTAACTGTCAGTTCATCCGAGTTATCCAGAGGTTGTCCCACCATGATCAGACCTCTGCTTCCCTCACCTCATCTCATCACTTCCTCTCTTGCTTCTTGTGCTCCAGTCCAACTGAATATCTTGGATTTTCTTAACTGCATCATCCAGCTCTGCCTTCTTATTTCAGGAGCTTTGAGCATACTGTACCTCCAGCTTGGAACTCTTCCTCTGTCATTCTCATTCCCTTTTCTCATTCCCTGGGTCTCGGCTTTATCTTCACTTCCTCCAAGAGACCTTCCCTGCCCCCCAGGCTTGCTTCTGTTGCTTTGAACCCACTTTTGTCTCATACTCCCTGCATCTTAACACTTACCACCACATATTAAAGTTGCTTTCACTGGATTGGATTAAAATAATGTGGTGTATATACACAATGGAATATTATATAGCCATAAAGAAGGACAGATATGCGGACTTCACAGCAACCTGGATGGATTTGGAGTCGATCATACTCAGTGATTTATCACAGAAACAAAGAACAGAGTTCCATATGTACTCATTCTTAAGAGGACCTTGAACAATTATAATGCTGTGGGAGGGTGATTGGTAGTAATGGGAAACTGTAGGGGATGGAGGTGGGATTGGCAGTTGAGGGAAACTGCTAAGGGAGGGAGGGGCAGACCTCATCAACAAGGATATCTGCATGATCAATGTTTATAGACCTAACCTTGAATTGTACCCCACATCTTTGTAATACAAATTTTAAAAAATGGCTTTTAAAGGGTCTTTTTCCCTCATTAAACTATAGACTTCCAGGGGGCAATGACCATATCTCTTGCTTACTGTTGTGTACCCAGGACCTAGCACAAATGGTAGTACAGACAATACTACTAATAACTAGAACAGAGAATATGAGTCTCATGCTACACACCAGATGTCCGAGAATTACGGCCTTTGTTTTGATGAGTCAACATTATTTCTGACTGAATTACTCTGATGAACTGTTAGGAAATTTAACATGGTTAGTCTTTTTTTTTTTTTTTTTTTTAGTTGGAGTCTCCCTCTGTCGCCCAGACTGGAGTGCAGTGGCCGCTTCCTGGCCACCGCAGCCTCGACCTGCTGGGCTCCGGCGATCTTTCCGCCTTAGCCTTCCGAGTAGCTGGAGCTACAGGCGTGCGCTACCACACCCAGCTAATTTTTTTGATTTGTAGAGATGAGGTCTTGCCTGCCCAGGCGGGTCTTGAACCCGTGGGCTTAGGCAATCCACTCACCTCAGCCTCCCCAAGGCGTGGGATTACAGGCTGAGTCACTGAACCCGGCTAACATGGTTAGTCTTGAAGGCTTCCCCCTCACTGAGGTTGTGCCACAATATTGGGACCTTTCTAGTAATCCCACATGTGTCCTCAGAGGTTACTCTCGAGACATCCATTGTCTCAACAACTTTCTGCTGCTTCATTGCCATAAATGAAATCAAGCATCATTGTTGAGGATGGGTCCTTCGAGGCTTCCTTGACATACCATATTTTATATTTCATGCGAAATTTCATATGAATTTAATTTTCCGTTGACGTGCCATATTGCATTCCTTAAAGGTAATTTCTACTCCTTGGGTGCAGCCAATGTTATAAGAGCTGAGTCCTCACCATTCTAGAACCAAAGCATTCTTCTGCACCCTATTTTAAAGAGTCTCTTTCCAATTTTAAGAAACCCTCCTTACCTCTTGCTTTTCTGACTCTTTATCTCTTCTCCAAACACCAGCCACTCTTTTTGTCTTTCAGAAATAGGCTTTGATGTCCTGTAGATTTTAGAATCTGAACCAGTGGCACACAGAGCTTAGTTTCCCTTTCCTTGGAGGAAAGATGGGGGTTTAATGAACACAACCTCCCAAGAGATGAAGGGAAATAAAAATACTTGTGTGCTGTCTTCTAGTGCAGCAGTGAATGGCACAAGCAGAATAATTAAATTTGCACAATAAAGTAACCTGAATGTTCATATCCTGCTACACTGACATTTGTTGAATGCGTGCTGTATGCCAGACACTGTGCTAAATGCTTTACATAGAAAAATCACATTTCATCCTATTTCATCCTCACGAGAACACTTTGAGGTAGGTATTCATTTCTTATATGAGGGCATAGCTTAGAAGGTTGAGTCACGTTGTAAGGTCTCATATGAGGATTCCAGCCCTGCCAGCCTAACCTCAGAGTCTGCAATCTCACTTTCTCTGCAGTTTCCCTCCCAAAGACTGATGGAGGTTTGATGGATGAATAATTATGTAAAAGAGACCCACAAAGTGAAAGTGAATACTGGGAGATCTTTTTGTCAAATATCGTCTGTCACCATCTCGCAAACTCCATCCTTTAGAGGGCTGTGACTTTGAATAGTGGTGTAAATATGCTTACACAATTTCTTAGTGAGTTGTCCACTCACCACCACACACAGCTTTCTGTGAAAACTACCCTGCAGAACTTCCAGCAGAGATAGAAACAGGTCATGGTTATTCTCATATTCTATCTGTTGTTTGCTCCTCATGGCTTATTTCCTTCAGACAACTTTTCATACTTGGTCCAGGATATATTCTCTGAGAATATTAAATGGTGTGTGAAGAGTGTCTAGACACATTAATGCACCTTAATGTAGTACTGTAGTGTGAATTAGACCACAGTTCTGTAGATGAACCCCTTAACTAGGAAACCACTGGTGTTTCATATCAACCTCTGCATTAATCAAGCATACATTGTAAATACTTTTGCAATTGCTCTTAACTATTGAGATTGATATGAAAGATGGTGCAGCTTTACACTCCTTTACCCCAAATCCTTGGGCCAGCCAGATGCTTTTCAAAATACAGATATTTTCCAGTTTTACAAATGTAATAGAGTACATATATATGCCTTATGTTACATGGCATCCCCACAGTATGCTGTAATCAATCATAGCATATTTCCTCTGTTGAATATAAGAATATTCACTCCAAGTGTCAGTTTCCATGAGATTTGGCTGCCAAACTAGTAGATCAGGTTTTGTTCTCGAATGAGTTGCAGTTTATTTTTATTTTTTATTTTTAGAGCTTTTGCATTTTAGCATTGTGGGTAAGGAATTGTGGATCAATAGTATGTAGTCACATACTATAGAGAAAGAGAACAACAACAAATAAATGAAAAAGTAACTTGAGACTTGACGCAAAACTGAAGTTGGAAGAATGGGCTTCTGTGTTCTCTCTCTCTCTCTCTCTTTCTCTCTCTCTCTCTCTCTCTCTCTCCCTCGCTCCATCCCTCCCCATACACACACACCCCATACAAATATATGAACAACTTAATTTGAGGGATGGAATTGATTTTGGGAAGAAATAAGAAAAGAGACACATACTTTTTGCGACACCAGGGGGGAAAAGACTGTCAATATCAGCCAGGAGGAGGGGAGGAGAAGATGGCTCCAGAGACGTGGAAAGGAAACAGGGCATGGGAGTTTGGAAGGTGTTCATGGTGTTCATGGCATCATTGAAGTCAATACCATCTGCTCAGTGTCACAGGGACAATATATTTGGGTTGGAAATGGCAAATACAGATGTATGAAACTGACTGTCAAGCAGAGTCAAAAACGTTGGTGAAGCACACTTTCTGATGTCAGGATGTCCCTTATGTTCTGTCACTTATACAGGCTTCATTAGTCCCACAGGAATCGTGGGCCCTCCTTCAGTCAATGCCATTTGAAGCTTAATCCTATAAGATGCTTCTTTGGCTTTTTCCATTTTAGTTTGAAGAGTTGCGCAAAATCATTTTTAACTTTTAAAGATCTCATCAAAAAGAATACCCAGTTCCTTCTTATTTAAATTCTGAGTAGTTGGATTCAAAATTAATGCTGTGCCTTAGCTTGTACCGTTATGATATTTCCAGAGGTTCTGTTATGTTAGCCACGATTATTAGCATCTGTGACACGGAGGGAAAGACACCTTTTGTCTTGTTTTCATTTTAAGTTTCTTTGGAGTAGATTCTTCTCTTTTCTGAATCAAGAACCCTGATCTCTTTTCAGCATTCTGAGATGTAGATTGCTATTGCTCTGTGTTGAGAAAGTGAGCATTCAGCCTTCTCTTTTTTAAAGCCACCATCTATCCTTAAATTTAAGGAAAATATAGTCGAAATACATTTTATTTTAGAATAAGATATTATTAAATTAAAAAATAACATAGACAAAATTTTAAACTTAGAAAAAATGTTAAAATATTGCAAAATAAAACAAGAAAGCATTCTTAATTCTTATTGTGTTTACACATGGGCAAAAGAAAATTTTTAAGATTTCAAAACAATGATTTCTTTGTTGGTGATGAGATTGCAACGATGATAGTTGGTAAAACCAAAGAAACCTAGTAAAGCACAGAAGTACTGAGAACAAACTGAGACAATCTCTGGAAATGTACATATCAATATTCCAAACCTTGGAAAATTCTAGTAAAACATCAACTTTTCTCAGCACATCCTTTATTCACTCTCAGAGTGATACTGTCATCAAACAAATATAGCTCTGGAAAACTCCATTGTGTACTTATAAGTGCATGTTGCAAATTTGCAAGGAATTCAGTTTGCACAGTGCAAGACAAATGTGGAACAAGAAAGCAAGTAAGATAAAATTTATTATGTGAATAAGCTAAAATATGTATTATTGTGGTAAGTGAGATTACACAGTATTGGCCATTATTAGGTAAGTAATCTAATAATTAATATCTTTAAAATAACAAAATTACAATGTTATTGTTACCTGGCATGCCGTTATCCCATTTCCAGTGTTTTCTTTCTATTCATATCTGTTTTTGTTTGTGAATTTTTGGCAGGTTCCTGTTATTGTTTGTAAAACACTACACAGACTCTTTCCTCTGTAAGCTTGCTGTGTTTTTTTCCCCTGTTTCCATTTTCTTGGCATTGTCATAAACTCAGTTGGCTAAAGATTTTAGTCCCAGCCTCAAATTTTCTCTCTGCTTTTTCCTTGTCCCTACTCCCAGCCCAGTAAGTCACTAAATATTGTAATCATTTCTAAGGAATGATCTCAAATATATTCTCATCATAGTTGCAATGTCCTCACTCCTTCCAGTGCATCCCCCAGGCACCCCCAGTGTGACATCTTCTCCAGGTACACAGCCATGTCCTGACACCTGTCACCTCCCTTCATTCTGATCCTTGCCCTGTGTTTGATAACATGCTGTTAGGAGTTTTTGTATTTTTCTGTGATTGTTGGTTTGATTCTCTCCACTATTCTGCTGAAAACTCTTATTTATGTCTCCAGTTTCAACACAATGCTTAGTACTCAATACATACTTGAATAGATGAAAGAGATGCCCATGTGGTCTGATCACCCTCTGTTTAAAAATCCTTCCGTGGCTTTCAGTTACAGAATAACTTCCAACTCCTAAGTGTAACAAAGCAAACCTTTATAACCTGCCCTTGACTGTGTTTCTAGCATGCTACTGAACTATTTTGATCACTCTGGACTTTTATCACTCTTTGCCTTTGCACATACATTTTTTTTCTGTCTAGAATGTATCATCTCACATTCCCACAGACCCACACTATGCCTCCTGTCAGGACTTTTCCATCTGATATCTTTCATATGTCTTGCAAACCCACCATAAATGTGACATCTTTGAGAAGCCTTATAATCCTTTGTACATATCTTTATCAAATGCATTTATATGATTGTATTGTGAGCACCTGTAATTTATTATTTATTGTGTCCTCTGAGACTAGTTAAGTGCCTGGCATCTATCAGCTCCTTTGTAAATGTGATTTGATTAAATGACTATGTCCTGAGTTAATTGCATAATGCAGGGATGAAAGCCCAGGTTTTGGAGACAAAAGGATATGTTTAGTTTGCCTGCTAACGCTGAGAGTTACTTATTGTGTGACTTTACTCAGTAGCTTTCATCTTTAGTTTATTTGTCCGTGGATAGGGATAATCCTGCCCAAGGTTTGTAAGGATTAAGTTAGAGAGCATGAAAATGCCAGGTAGAGAACTGGGAAGATATAGTTGCCTAATAAATGGCAGCTGTTAGTATCGCAAGCTATTGAAATTCAACAACAAGCAAGATCATTTACAGCTGGGGTGGATTTCCTGGTCGTGTTTTTTTTTTTTTAAAGATTAGAAAATACAGTTTATTTAAAGTAAATTAGTGAGAGAGAGAGCGAGAGAAAGAGAAGATTCACCTCTCCAAGGTGGGGGAGGGGGCCGAAGCCAGGGGCTTTGACTTCCTTTCGGATCACCTAAACTGCTTTAGAAAATTGTTCCTGCTTAGTTTTTCCAAACCTGATGCAATTGCTGTCCATTTAAGAGATATATACCTTACTCAAGCCTCACCCATGCGGATATTTGTATAAGCAACACAGCAAGTTTTGCTATGTCAGGCCTCCTCATTACTTCACTGAGAAGCTAATCACAACAGTCATGGCAAAGGAGACACCCCTGGACCCTGCACATCCTTTCCCAGGGTTCCAATGACTGAAAGCAGCTCTAACTGCCACCCATGACCCTTCTGCATGCCAGGTATCCAGGAGTATGGAGGAGCCGCGAGCACTTCCTTTTGCCTCTGGGTTGTCTGCCTGTTTTCCAATTTCATTTGTCAACTTGTCAAAGAGAGAGACCTTTCTGAGTAGGGCATCAGCATTCTCTATTGTGAACGGGGCCATCACTGCTCATTATCATACTAACTCCATTGTTCATGCAGAAATAGGTGGGAAAAGCTGCAGTCTAAAATAATTCACTTTTATTTATTGTATTTATTTTTTTAAAGATGGGAGTTTAAGGAGGAAATGTGTATCTTATCCAGGAGACAGCATCATGTTAATTGACTGAAGAACTGTCGAGAGAACAATGCATCTCTATAAGCAGTTTGTCACAACTGGTTAGTTCCTAATACCATGGAGGCTTCATTACCTCTTTGGAGCTGCAGAATTTTTACGAATAGAATTGTTTGAGAATTGTATGTTTCTTTGTAGGAAGTGTGCTTTCTGGGAGTAGTTTTGTGTGGCCATTTTCCTGTCTTACGGCTCAAATTTGGTTATATTTTTAGTCATTCTGGACCCAAAAGAGAATCTAGAACTACTTTGGCCAATGCTTTAGACACTAACAACTTATGGATATTGAGCACATCAATTGTGATGAATGTTAGAAATAACTGAGTTTTTTTTTTTTTTTAATTTGTATAAATTTAAGTATGCATGAAGTTTTGTTACATGGAAATACTGCTTGGTGGTGAAGTCTGAGCTTTAAATATAACTGTTGCCCAAATAGTGTGCATTAGTTTTTAAAAAAATTTTAGACTATGTTTAATTAATTTGGATTTAAAACCTTTTTGGTTAGGTTACTAGAAAACTTTCAGTTATTGGAGAGGTTGGTTATATGAATCTACTTTGTTAAAAATTAAAATGTTTATTGTGTAGATCCACATGCACTTACAAAAGGTTAATACAGAGAGAGCTCATTTACCTTTTACTCAGATTCTCCAGTGTTTACATTTTGCAAAATGATAGTGCGATGTTACAGCTATGATAAGGACATTGATATAGTTAGGTCCAGAGCATTTCTATCACCACAAGGATTCCTCATTTACCCTTTTAAAGTCCCCCCATCCCAGGTGTGGTAGTAATCTGATGACTCCTCATCTGTTCTCCACTTCTATAATTTTTTTTTTTTTTTTTTTTGAGTTGGAGTCTCACTCTGTCACTCAGACTGGAGTGCAGTGGCCACTCCCGGCCACCGCAGCCTCGACCTGCTGGGCTCCGGCGATCCTTCCGCCTCAGCCTTCCGAGTAGCCGGAATTACAGGCATGCGCTACCACGCCCGGCTGATTTTTTGATATATTGTAGAGATGAGGTCTCGCTGCCCAGGCGGGTCTCAAACCCGCGGGCTCAGGCAAGCCACTCACCTCAGCCTCCCAAAGGCGCGGGATTACAGGCTGAGCCACCGAGCCCGGCTTCACTTCTATAATTTTATCATTTCATGAATACTGTTTAAGTGGGATAATTTAGCAAGTACCATCCTGAGTGTGATATCTTTCCCTGAATGCATTTGACATTTACCCATGTTACATGTATCAATAATTTGTTCCTCTTTATTGCTGAGCAGTTGCCCATGATACGGTTGTACCATAGTCTGACTACCTGTTGAAGGACATCCATGTTTTTTCAGTTTTGGGTATGATGAATAAAATCACAATAAACATTTGTGTAGTGGGTTCTGTATGAACCAAGTTTTTGTTTAACTGGGATAAACACCCAAGAGTGCAATTGCTGTACTAGACAGTTGCATGTCTAGTTTTATAAGAAACTGCCAAACTGTTTCTAGGGTAGCTGTACCATTTTTCATTCCCTTCAGTAATGTTTTTGAATGAACTAGTTTCTCTGCATCTTTGCCAGCATTTAGTGCTGTCATTATTTTTTGTTTTATCAATTTTGATATGTGTATAGTGTGAATCTACTTTTTAAATGTAGATTTTATGGCATCTAAATAGAAGTCTAGTATTTGTAATGAAAATTTAGCATTCAAAATGAGATGTGCTATAAGTGTAAAATACACACTTTATTTTGAAGACATAGTACAAAAAAACGCAATAGCTTTTTTATACTGATAGCATATTAAAAGGATTGAAGAAAAAATGGCTTAAATAAAACATATCAGTACAATTTAATTTTGCCTTTTTTTAGCTTTAATTTTGATGTGACTACTAGAAAATGTAAAATTACATGGTAGATCATATGATATTTTTATTGTACAGTGCTTGTCTGGACTGTAATGATCACTGAGAATAGCAAGGCCTCTGGGTGGAGGGCTTTGCTTTATTCAGTGCAGGAGTCAGCAAAAGTACTCTGTGGAAGGCCAGCAGCTAGTAAATATTTTAGGCTTTGTGGGCCATAAAGTTTCTGTTGCAACTACTCAACTCTGCTGTTGTAGCACAAAACCCACTATAGATAACACAATACTTAAATGAATGAGCATGGCTGTGCTCCAAAAAAATTATTTACAAAAACAGGCAGCGTGCCCAAAGTCCATACGTTGCTAATCCCTGGTATGATGAATATAAACAAACACATGAACAAAAATACACTCAGCTCTTTCAGATATACTCCAGTCAGTAAACAAGAAAACATTCTATGTATTTCAACAGAGAATATTTAACAGGCAGTTGTTTACACAGAAGATGGAAAGCCGAGAAACTACTCAGGGGCTGGTTAACCATCCAGAAAGGAGCAACCACTGGAAGTTGCTACCAGCAGCTTGGAGGGACAATGACAGGGAGCAGGGGGGTGTTTTTGGAGTTAGCTGGAGAGTCATGTTGGGGACTGCCAGTCAGGATCTGGGATTGCGGAAGGAATGGCTGTCCAGTGGGACTAGCCACTGGAGGAAGTCTAGTAGTTGCTAGGGTTTCACTTTGCTTCCCACTGTTGTCCTCAACCGTTGCTTTATAGCTGATGAAGCTATATTAGGAAGGGACTCTGGGAAATGTAGTTCCCTGAAATTCACAGCAGAGCCCACGAAGCATGGGAATAGGATCTGAGAGCAATGTCTTTTTAGTCAACAGATGAAAGCTAAAATTAAAGGGAAGTAAGGAGCTTTAAGCCAGCCTGGTGGCCAAAAGCAGAAGCATTTTGTGCAGCGTGTCTCCTTCCTTCATGGGAACTCTTTTTCAGTAGTATTGCTATTTAATCCCTCAGGGAAAATGGTTAGTTAAGAAAGAATAAGATAAAAGGCCCGAGGACCTGAGTCCTCAGATGAAGTTATCAGTCCTGTCAGAAAATCGTCAGGAGTGCAAGATGTGATGGCAGTGATGAAATGCTAGCTGGCAGTTTGTAGCTCTAGGAAGTGTGACACTTTTTCCCTCTGGGTATGAGCTACCTACATAATAAGAGATTGGAAAATAGGAAAACAGGATTTCACATCAAATCCAACAAATGGACAAGACATTTCTTTTTTCCCTTATAGTTTTTTTTTCTTTTTTTTTTTACTATCTGAAATAAGGTAAAAATTTCAATTTTTCTTCAGTCTATTGCTGAGTTCCAAAAGCTGGGTTGAAAGCTCATAAGGAAAAGGCCATTTATTTCACATTTTTGTCTCTGAAGTAATGTCCATCCATTGAAAATTCCCTCCTTGGTTCCTTGTTGCATCCTGTATAAATATTTGATAGACATTTCTAACATTGATTTATTTGTATTTGTTTTGAAACAGAAACACTTTTTTTCTTTATATTTCTATGTCGGTGGTATTCCTGGACTTATGATCTGTCCCCTCACTTTCTACTCAGGAGAATGAGGCAGCCTTAACTGATTGGTGGTAGATTTGGGAGAAGAATCTATGCAGATGTGACTCAGGCCTTCTGGAAAATTTCTCAGAAGGCATCTACTGAAATATTCTCTCTTTTATGGGTTCAGGGACCTCACTAGAATATAAGCATGCTTTTATTCGCAGCTGCTTATGGCAGGGTGGGTGATAGGGCTTATTATTATTATTCACAAGACTATTTATCCGAAGGTATAAATTTCTCTAATCTAGTCAACACCATTACTTTAAAAAGGTAATATTTATTGGCTGCTCGAGTGATATATCACAGAAACAAAGAACTGAGTACACATGTTCTCACTCATAAGCAGACGTTGAACAATTATCATAATACTATAAGAAAGGAATTGGCAGTAGTGGAAAACTATGGGGGTAGGGGCGGGATTGACAGGAGTGGGAAACTGCCAAGGGAGGGAGGGGCACTCCTCATCAACAAGGGTACCTGCATAATGAACATTTGTATACCTAACCCTGAATTGTACCCCACATCTTTAAAATAAAAAGTTTTTAAAAAGTGATATTTAAATCTCTCTATGAGTGGTTTCTGGATTTGTTTTTCAGGCAATTTGAAATTTAGAAGGAGAAGTGGGGTGTGGTATATTTATTGGGTGTCTCAACTCAAAACCTTCAAAGTTAGGATCCTCTTCCAGTATAAAAGAAGTGCCAACATATTTTAGCACAACTATATTAAAAATCGATATTTAATACATATCCTGTGTAAGGTACTTTCAGTACACACACACACACACACACACACACACACACACACACACACACACTTCCTATTTTCCCCACACATAGTCACTTGATATTCCCCCAGTTTTCCTCATCTCACCAAAAGGACCTCTATCCACTCAGCTTTTCAGGCCTAGTATATAATTGTCATTGGCTTGTTTTTTCTTCATTCACAATCCCTATACAAAACTTTTAGTCCTTGCACTAAGATACATCCCATTCTAACCACATATCACCATAGATACCACTAACCTTCTAGGCCAGCCACCATTGTGTCATTTTCTAGAGTCCTGCGGTGCCCTCTCACTTGATCTCACTCTTCCATCTAGCCTGCCCAAAGTAAATCTCCATGCAGCATCCAGAAGGATGATCCAGATTGCTAGATTTCTGCTTAGAAACTCTTCTTCTGAAAGTTTTCTGTTAGAGTTCAAATCTACTCATTCTATCACAAAGCCAGTAAGACCCAAACACCAGCCCTGCCTCTCTGTCTTTTCTTACTCTACATCCTCCACAGTGGCCTTTTTGGTCGTGCTTAGAAACCTAAGATTGACTTATACCTTAAGAGTTTCATATACACTGTAATTTTTGCTCAAAATGTTTGTCCCAAAGACCTTGCCAAACTTCTTTCTTGACTAAAATGTAACCTCTTCAGGGAAACCTTCTTTGGTCTTCCTATCTCAATATACCATCTCAGCTCATGGGATATGGCTCTATCCATTACCCCGTTTTATTTTCTTCCTGTTTCACTATTTGGAATCTTAAGTGTGGGTTTGCATTAGGGTAGGCTAAATGGTGGTAGCAAACAGATAGAAAAAAATTCCACTGCTATAGAAATTTATTACTCATGCTCAAAATAAGTGGTTCTGGTTAGCAGACAGTTCTCCATGTGAGAATTCAGGGTCCCAGGTGCCTTTCATCTTGTGGCTCTGCTATTCCCTGGAGACAGAAGTCAGTAAAAGGGGAAAATAAGTGTGTAGGAAGAATTCCTCACTTCTTAAAATCTTTAGCCAAGAACTGATACATACAACTTTGGCTCAAATGCTTTTAATGATAACTCATCACATGACTTTATCTATTTGAAAGGAGGTGAGGGTAGTAGGGCATAGAATTCCTGACTAGCAAGCGGCAAACCACCAATCACCAAATACTATTGAAAGAAAGAAATAGATTTTGTTGGAAATTAGCCCTTTCTGCCATGTCTACTCGGAACACAAATTTCAGTGTTCTCAAATAAAGAATTGACCCAATTCCTCCCCAAAGTCCCATTCAGATATCATTCCCATCTCAAAGTAGTATTGCTCGGTTCTTTTCATTAAGTCCACATGTGGTTCCTTGTGTTCTAATGAGTCAAAGGATGAGCTATCATTCTTCCACCCTAATACAAAATGGTAGAACACGGACAGCATATGTACAAGGTAGTTCCCACTCAGAACAGAGAAGATTGAGAAACACATGGCAATCATCAGTCCAGAACAATGATGGGACTTTTGGGACAGGTATTGTGAAGATTCTCTGTTTTTCCTGTGGAGGGAATTCCTGCTTAGAACCTAGATCCCACTTGGGAAGAGCTCTCTTCTACGTTGTTCTCTGTTGTTTGTTATTTGCTTTGCCCTCTACGAAGCTCCTTCTTGTCCACTTCCTTCCAAAGCCACATCTGAAGTGAACATGGGAAGCGTTTGCTTTGGAGGCTGTGCAACTTCTATATATTGCTTCTTTCCCATGAAACTGGGAGATGAAGGATTGCTTTAAGAATTTGAGAGTCCGTGACTTTTGGTAGGAGTAGATTCATGGTTTCTTTGGCAATAAATTTTTCTCCAAATTTATTAGTCTTTTGATACGTTTGCTTCCAGTCAATTTGTGTGTCTACACCTCCTTTTCCATGTACTTCCTAAATACCTCTCTTGAGTCTGCTTTGCTTCGTTGCTTCCTAAAACCCATACCTCTTGCCTTTAGCATTATGAAGGCCACTTTGCAGCCATCTGAAACAATATGTATGTGTTGATAAGCAACTTGCATAATTTTTTGTTTGTTTCAAGCTGAGTCCTTTTTTTTTTTTGAGTCGGGGTCTCACTCTGTCACCAAGGCTGAAGTGCAGTGACATGATCATGGCTCACTGTGGCCTCCACCTTCAGGGCTCAGGCAATCCTTTCTCCTCAGCCTCCCAAATAGCTGGGACTACAGGTGTGCACCAACATGCCTGGCTAGGTTTTGATGTTTTGTAGAGATGAGATTTTTGTATGTTGCCTAAGTTAGTCTCAAACTCCTGAGCGCGAGCAATCTTCCTGCCTCAGCCTTTCAAAGTGCTGGCATTACAGTTGTGAGTCATCATGCCTGGCTAAATTATATTTTTTAATAACCATTTGTCTTCATTTTTTAGTCTTATCTTCTGATATTTAGGGTCATTGATCATTTGCATTTTCCATCCTAGCAATTTTCTTAGTTTCTGTCAACTTTCCCCTGAGCATATCAGTCTTTTTTTATAATGCATTGGAAAAAGCAGCAATCATAATCCAACACAAACTAATTTGCAAAAGGCAAGCTCCTTGGAGCTATAGATTCAGTTTGGTGCTTGGTCAGCCTTTCCTGTTATTATCAGTAGCAGTGCTCACAAATATTTTGTAGCTGTATAATGTCAGTCTTTGTATTTCTGGCCTGTGATATCTGTTCCATGCCACGCATTGCTTGGCCATTCAATTAATGCTACATACTTTGATTATAGTCATGGTATCAGCCAAGTCAAGGTACAAATTTCTGTGTTGTTTAGGATAGTGCTAGCACCAATAACAAGTAGGCCTAATAAGATAATGACTAAGCCCTTAGATGACTATTTCTTCTTCACAGAGCAGTCCAGGGCCAGTCTTCCTGGTTGACATGTGTCTTTCCTCCAAGTAGTGATTTGAAGACTCAGTCATCTTCTATGGAGAGACTCCTTTGTTCCTTATTAGTTTATCATTGTCTGCATCCAGCTCAAAGGGGAAAGAAAAGAGAGAATTACACCCCACAATTGATTCCTTGAAGTCTTTGCCCCAAAGGAACACAAATCTCTTTAAGTCACATTCTGTTGGCAAAAAGTAGTAATATGGCCACATCTATATGCAAGAGGAGCTGAGAAATAGATAACTGTCGCTGAACAACTGCTTCCCCATAACAAACATTCTATGAAAGAGGAAATATGGGTTTTGGTGGCCATTCAGCCATCTTTGCCATAGTATGCAGGTATCCATGTGCTGAAGTTTCTGTCTATCCATTAAATGTAGGCTCTAGGGTCTTTCTGTTTGTTCACTGGTATTCTCAGTGCATAGAACAATGTCTTGCTTAGAGTAGGCACTCAATTCATATTTATAAAATGAATGAAAAGAAGATTAAAAAGATTGACTCTGGGGATTATAACCCTGACTCTGGTACTCATTGTAAACTTAGAACGCTTGCCTCAATTTTTCTGTCATCAAAGAGAAAAGTCATATTATCCGCCACATAAAGTGAGGATTAAATTTTATATATATATAAAATTTATATATATATATATATAAAATTATATATATGTAGCTTAGCATAGCTTCCAGATCATAGCAAGAATTCAATAAATGTTAATCTTTTTTTTTTTGAGTTGGAGTCTCACTCTGTCCCCCAGACTGGAGTGCAGTGGCTGCTCCCGGCCACCGCAGCCTCGCCTGCTGGGCTCTGGTGATCCTTCCGCCTCAGCCTTCCGAATAGCCGGAATTACAGGCATGCGCTACCACGCCCAGCTGATATTTTGATTTATTGTAGAGATGAGGTCTCGCCGCCCTGGCGGGTCCCGAACCTGCGGGCTCAGGTAATCCACTCAACTCAGCCTCCCAAAGGCGCGGGATTACAGGCTGAGCCACTGAGCCCGGCTATAAATGTTAATCTTAATATTATTATTCTTGTTATTACATATGTATATGTCTATACACATATGCCCACATCATCAATTTTTGAGAATAATTAAATAGAATTTTACCTCTGGAATTTAAAGTTTTCATTATTAAGATGGTTGTTTGGGACCTCACTAGGAATTTGTTGTCCAAAAAGTTCACTGTCCTGGATCCATACGCTTAAGAGGATTGTATTCCAACTTGAAGCAAATGGAGACACTCAAACAGAAGAACGTGTAACCTTACACACTTGAGGTGTTTAGGCAGTTGTGCTGATAAAATTGCATAACCAATGGCAGGAATCCCTGTTGCCCTTAAAACTGGTGTGAATGAAATTATTTATAGATAAAATTTCATCGGAAATATAAATTATTGACTGGTTTATCAATAAATCAACTGCCTCAATAAAATATGACATTTAAGGGGAAATTTTGTTGTTGTTCCAGAATACAGATATTATATGATCTTTGCCACAATATAGGGAGCATATTTAGGAAATGAGAAAAACATCCAAATTTTCACTCATTTAGTAAATGTTTAGGTAGCACCTTTAGCACCTACTATGACCCAGTCACTGTGCAAGACCCCAGGATTACAGGGATGAGCTAGACATAGAGATGCTATAATCTAGAAGGTATATAAGCAAGTAAATGAGACAATGGGATGCCAGGGGATAAATGCCATCATGGGAAAGATGCCATCCACACTGTGGATGGTCTCAAGAAGGGCACCTGCTACAGTTATGGAATCCTGGAGGTTTCTCAGAGGAAATTATAACCAAGCTCAACCTGAAAAGCAAGTAGGAGCTATTCGAGTAAATGGTGCTTTGGCTCTTTCTGATGACCTAAAACTGATTTTTCATTTGTTTTATATTCAGCTACATTAGAAGAGATAGAAAAATATATAGATGTACCTATAAATTTTCCATATTCCACCAACAAAAGAAAGCCACTGTTAATATTCTGGTTTATTTCATCTCTGTAAATTTTATATAATTAAAAATATATAAAGTATACATATAACAGTTTCTGTTTTGTCACTTAGGATGTTATTGGCATTTTCCAATATCTTTATGAACATTGTTTTAATGAATAGAATATAGATTCAACCCTGACCCTGTTACTGTATATTTAAATTATTTCTATTTTTCACATTTTAAAAATCACTGGGAATTAATATTGTATCTTAAATACATTCAAAGGCATGCAAACATACCTGTCATAATATAGTAAAGTCTACATCTCCCGAGGACAGCCTGAAAAGCACAATGAGGGAAGAATTAATTTTTCTTGACCACTATAACTGCAAAAGTAGAATCTCCTAATATTTTTCATCTCTCTGGATTACTTTTCCTAAAGTTGGTGTCCCCCTGACTGTTCCTTTGTGCTCTGTGAATCAAGGAGTCCTTCAGATTACAGTAGTGAAGCAGTTTCTTGTGGGATTTCTCATTTCCTTCAACGTATTAACATCCACTGTTTATCTGCAAGAGAGAAGGTATATAACTATGCTGTAGTTTCTAAAGTTATTTGATCGTGGTATTCCGTTTATACAAAGCATTTGATAGGATGAGTTTATGGAGCATAAATAATTGATTTATTATAGCTCTGAGGAGCCTGTTGCTGGTTGAGAGATTAGAGTAGCTGATGTAGGGAGCAGTATGTCTTAATTCAACTTACAGTGATCATCATATATTGTGCTCTGTATAAGATTGTGCTTCAACCCATGGGGTACGTGTTGGTATTTGAGAAGAGCAACTCCTGTCCTCAAAGATTTTCTAGTGCATCAAGTGCATCCAGGTCATGTATGTGTGTATGTGTATGTGCATGCATGAGTATATGTATGTAGAAAAGGGTGGGTGGGTGGTAGTAACACAAAACAAAAATTGTCTGTATTGTATACGGACAACAGTAAACACTCCAGGTAAAGGACATGCATGATGCTTAGAGAAACAGAGATCTCACAGCTCACTGAAAGGTTTAGGAAAACATGTTCTAACATACACATGGGTGTAAGATAGTTTCTTTGAAGCTCTTCATCTCTAAGGATATGAAGTATGAGATCAGAATATAGTCAGACACTGATAAGAAGAGTATGGCCTACTAGGCAAGAGTTTAGGCTGCGTGTCAGAAGACTGTGGGTGTAAATCTGAGTTCCACAACTCAGAAGCTGTGTGATCTTGAACAGGTACTGTAACCTTGCCAAGTCCCAGTTGCCCTCAGGAGATGATCAGCGTGTTGTGAGTATTTAGCGATAATGTATTTTAAGCACTAATACTCAATAAACATAGATTGTAGTTCTCATCATTATTGTTATTGTAATAATAATTCATATTTATGTCCCTACTACCTGCATATCATGAAAAACTACAGTGAAATGTAAAATAGCAGAAAATGTATCATTACCATCATTACCAATTCTCTACTCTCAGTAGTCCCTCATTTTTGCTGGAGCCCTTGGATTTTGTCAGACTTTTCCTTTTTCTCAGAGGCAGTATGATAAGGATGAAACCAGACTATAATCTCCATGTGGACAAGGGCATGTAAGTTTTATTTACCAGCACATGCCTAGTAACTAGCATATTACCTAGCTTATATCAGGAGTTCATTTAATATATTCACAAAGAAGCAGAAGCATAGCAAAATATGTTTATTTAAGTGTGTTTGCTTTAAAATTACCCATACTACCATCTCACATTCCTGTGTCCGTGTCTTACGTTATTGGCCAACCATTGCATGCTTTCAGTGAGCTTCGGTAGGGTCTGAGAATTCTTAACAAGCACTTCAAGAACATGAGCATGAGGTTAAAAAACATATTTGTCATTTTGGTCTCTAGAGGATTTAGATTCCTGACTTAGACTTGCCTGTCTTCCTAAACAGATGACATTCTCTCAAAGACAGAGACCTTACCTGTCTTAGTCATCTCTGTATATACTTGCACCCATTACTGTACCAGGCACATAATTGGTGCTCAGGGAATATTCTTAGGGTCTATAAGGAAATTAGTGACTCCCAGCTGGTGACTTAACCCATAATATTCTGTGTCTATCACAAAGGCCTTCCCCAAGAAGAAAAAAGGCATCTCCAGCAGATATTTGGCAACATTCCAGGGGTAGCTTTTTCTCTTAGAACAGTCTTTTGACTACCTTAGAAGGTGTTGGAACACTTACTAAAATTAGCTTTGTCACATAATTTAGTACAAATGTTCTTGTAGGCAGGCCCTGGTTGACCTCAAGTCCTGATAATAATAGACCTGAGATGCTTTTTATATCACCTAATTGATATGTTTCTGAAACATTGCTTGGAAGATAGATTTCAAAAATCAGATTACAGCTTTAATGTGTATTGGAGCCATTTAATAGAACATTTACAATGCGTAAAAATATCATGTAATATGTCTAGTGTACTTTAATTTGTCATTTTTATAATTCTGATTTTCATATCTAGTAAAATTAAGATTTTACACCACTCAGGAGTGAATCACACTGAACAGCTAAAGTTTTCACAGGTTTTGGATTTTCCTTTTTTTTTTTTAATGGACACTCCATATGGAAATATCTCTAAAATATGTCCATGCTTCTCTGCCTTATTAAACAGAGGATACTGGGCAGAATAATTTTACCCAGTGATTCAAGTTTATTGTTACTTGGAACATCTAATATTTGCTGAAATTTAATTACAGTTAGTTATTACTTGGTAACAAGTACCCCAAAACTCAGTAGCCTAAAACAATAAAATTTTATTATTGTATATGTGTTTTCATGGCAGCAAGGTGGTTCTGCTGATATTGGCTGGACCAAGGTGGTCTGTGCTAAACTTGCTCTTGCATCTCAGGTCAGCTAGAGGGTCTTCTGGGAGTCAACTGATCTAAGATGATTGTAACTGATGTGGTTCACCTATGCCCCAAGTGGTCCCTCATTCTCCAGCTGGCTTGTTCAGGCCTTATTACATGGCAGCAGCAAGGTTCTTACACAGTGAACAGAAGGGCATGAGTCTCTTGAGGCCACTCTGAGAACTGACAATCACTTCCACTACATTCTTTTGGACCAACGAAGTCAAGAAGTTGTTACCCCAGTTTCAGGGGCTAAAGATGTAAACTCCACTTCTTGATGAAATTGCTGCCAAGTCATATTGCTAAGGGTGTAGATACAAGGAGGATTGAATATTTGGAATTCTTTCTAAAGAGATCTCTGCAAACGACCTCAACATTGCCAAAGAAGAATGAACTCTAACACACTCTCAGCTCTTGTTGCTAGTTGGTCTCAGGCTGCTGTAAACTTTGAGCTCTATTTGTCTTTTCTGGGAGTTTGTGTGTTTCTTTTTATATCCTTAGGCTCTCTGTGTTATCTTTGCTGTTAGTATACCTACTTCTAACAGCCATTTAACCATAGCTCTCTCTTTTCTCGTTCTACTTTGACTCATTTGCTAAGAAACCAATTGACCAACATCTGTTAGGAATGTGTAATTTCTGTGGAATGAAGGGCTCTCTTATTTGTGATGCATTGTCCTTGCTTGGAAGCTTAATTTTGTGCTGTTAGAAGCTATTGTAGAGATGTGTGTTTCCAGATGGTTAGGGTGAGGTTCTAGATAAGAGACATGTCACAATACTGTTTTGTTGCTCATAAATGAATGCATTTTATGCTTTCCGTGGTAAGTTCCAAGGGAGAGGACAGAGATAGTGCTTCTGTTTTTTCATACCTTTCTATCTCAGGTCCTAGTGCCTTGTCTAGGGCTCATAATGGGTAGAATGAATAAATAAATGCATTGATGATTTGTAGTAGTTATAAACCCAGGTAGACTTGTCAAAATCCCTAGTGCTCTCTGTGTTCTTAAAAAGGTAGCACAGGCAATACTTCTTTGCCTCTGAGGGGTATTGCAGAGATTAACTAATGTCAGGAAAGGGTTTTGATATGCCTAGATGAAGGGCATCCCATAACTATAATGTTTTATTGTTATAATACCATAAAATGCTTTTTGGGACATATAGCTTACATATTTTCCATAAAATTAATCCATAAATCATGTACCAAATGTATCAAATCCAAAAGCAATAGCTTTGACCTTAGAATTGCTGCAGCGGTAGTTTGATGATATACTACCTACTACATCAGCAGTACTCTAAAGTACATAAAATGTGCTTCCATATATTCAAAATGTGAAAACACTTAAAACAAATGACTACATGCTTTAAGAAAAAGATTAAATGATTTAGAGTTTTTCATATACAGTATGTGTTTTAAAGACATTATCATGAAGGCTGCAATTTTTAGTTATTTTCACTAATTCCCGTGAAATATTCTCTATTCCTTTCAAAATGTTTTGTAGAACTACATCACAATTTCTTTATTTGAAAGGTAATTGTTGCTGCCTCACGCTTCCTGCTTAATAGCCAAATACAAATGTCCACAGAGCTTTTAATGGAATGTCAGCATGCATAATCTTTTTGTTATATCTTCTTTTTATGTCACCAACATGACAAATATAATACTTGCAGATTTTTTTAAAGAGAAATATTCATTTTTTCTTCCTCAGTTGCACTATCAAATTTATGAGTAACTATCTGCGAATGAAGGGAATATATTATCATTACTAATGTTGTCAAAGACTGGTTATTCATTTGAGTATGCCTGAAGAAACTATTATGAATTTATAAATATGATTTTAAGAAACATAAAAAGCCAGACCTGTTGCAAGTAGACTCTTGCTTAAATAAGGTTGTTTTCAAATACCTCCATTGCTGTATTGTGCCTGTAAGAGAACATTATTCTTCAAGTTTAAATCAGAATGTTGTATGTATTCCTTTCCCAGAGTGATTTAACTAAGTAGGGGAATATCTCTGAAAGGATATCTCTATCACTGATGCAAGGTAACCTTTAAATATTTACATAGTGTAATACCAGGCAGTAGGCGTAGAGGACAATTATTCATTTTCTACTGCATTTTTTTTTCTGTCCTCACAGTGGTTGGGCTGAACCTTTCTCTGTCTGCCCACTTCTCATTTTACTGAGACGCTCAAGACCGTTTGCCATGAATTCCTTGAACCATTTTCTTCTCAAAGATTGCTCACATCATCCCCATTCTCTCCTCTTTCTACGAGGTGAAAGTATATTTATAAAATTCGGTTGTCCATGAAACATTCAGTTTTCTTTTCTTTTTTTTTTGAGTTGGAGTCTCACTCTGTCGCCCAGACTGGAGTGCAGTGGCCGCTCCCAGCCACCGCAGCCTCGACCCGCTGGGCTCCGGCGATCCTTCTGCCTCAGCCTTCCCAGTAGCCGGAATTACAGGCCTGCGCTACCACGCCCGGCTGATTTTTTTTTTTTTTTTGATTTGTTGTAGAGATGAGGTCTTGCTGTCCAGGAGGGTCTCGAACCCGCGGGCTCAGGCAATCCACTCACCTCATCCTCCCAAAGGCGCGGGATTACAGGCTGAGCCACCGAGCCCTGCGAAACATTCAGTTTTCTGATTTAGTAATTTTTTTCTGACTTGGTGTTTCTAAAGCCTTTGCACTGGTTGGCATAGCTACTTCAAAGTTCTTTGTATGAATATTAGTTTTGACTAAGTCTTCTTTCCTAGAGGATTCTAAGCAATCTGAGGATAGAGATGGCATCTTAAATATCTATTTCTGGCATTTCCTGTATAATTCTGATATTGGGCAACCCCCTTGGGTCCCCTCCCACTGTGGGAGCTTTTCTGTCCTCTGAACAAATCCTGCTTTCTCACTTAAAAAAAAAGCTTATATGTATATATAATACTTTAAATAGTACGTATAGTACTTAATACTACAGTGACTATTTTATATGAGTGGGTACTATTCCAACTCTGAATGCTCTATGCTCACATATTCAGATAATCTAAATATAAATGACACTAGGTTCTCAGACTAATAAAGAGCTATTTGAAAATGGAGGTCATGTTTTTTGAACTGATTATATATATGTACATATACATATATATACACATATGTATATATGGAGAGAAAGCATGTTGTGAATATTGTACTTTTGTTTTAAAAGGACAGGACTTTATGAAGCCAGTTTATTTCCCCATGTAAATACAGTCTGCTGTTTTCATTTTTCACACTTCTGTGTCTAAGAAAAGCTCTTATTTTTTATTTCCCAACAGGTCTTGACCTGGGGGAGAGAAATCACAACTCTGCTTCTTTTCCTTTTTATTTTTTTCTTTTAAGAAGATAAATATGGACTTATCTGGCTAAAGTACTTTCCGCACTAATAAGTTGTATCTTAAGATTGCTGTTTCTCGCATTTCCAGTTGTGTGACAAGGAGTATAAACAGTGTGGTTTATTATTAGCTGCATGTCTTATAGAGAATGTGAAAAAAGGGTATTGAAAGAACATTAAAAATAACTTTAGGGGCATTAAGGAGGACATTTTAAGTCAGGGATGATGGATAAATGGAATCAGTGTTGATAATATCACCTGAGAGAAGGATAATCCCAAATGTTTTGTCTTGAGATTTTCATCTTATTTAATGTTGAACAAAAGTAAAAGCATTTTTTTTTTTTTAGTTTCTTCCTTTGGAGAATCAGGTGATGATGATGACGATTATCTCACAAAATTTTAACACAAGACAGAACTCTAATTCATAGTATTTCATTTCACTATGCATTTTGGACCCCAGTTGGGCCCATACTGGTAGCGAGCACTTTGGAATTTAAGAGGCTGTGTGTCCTTAAAAAATCCTTTTACAAAATCGTTTCATAGTTTTTGAAGTTCTAGGAATGGAATGTGATTGAAATGTTTGACATTTTCTCTAAGAGATTTTTAAGCATCTTATTAAAATCTCCTCATTCAAAATTGCTATAGAGAAGGAGTTGAAAGCTAAACAGTCATGCTTAAATCTATCAGAATAAAAAAAAGAGACATTTCTCTGAGCTTGGCAGCAGGTCTTTATACTATTGATGACCCCGACCCCCTTCCTTGGAAAAGAACCACCACTACCCTTGGTCACTAATGGGCATAATTGCAGGCCCTTTTCCAGAGTCCCTCAGTCTTAGACTAGATGGAGCAGCTGGGTTGTGTTTAATTTTATTAAATTAGTTGGGGGAAATTTCATTATGTTTAAATTGTTTTTCTGTGAAAGGATAAGATTAATCATTTGAAGGATGTGGTTAAGCAAGGTGCATTTAATGGAGGAGAAAGAATCCTACTGGTTCTGGTGAAGACCCTACAGAAAAGGGTCAAGGAGGCAGGGTTGCACTCTACAACTGCTATTTGTACTGTTGACCCCTGCATAACAGGCTGCAATGGAGAGCTGGCTGTCAATACCACTGTGAAGTTGGCAAAACCTAGTTTGCTTTTCTCTAGAATAAAGAGAAGAGAGTAAGTTATGTGCCCAGGGTCACCTAGCTAGAAAGTAGAACTGCCATAGTTCAAATCCAGGCTGATCCCAAAGTCCAGAGATTATTTCTGAAGAAGGAGATAAGGAAGGTAAAGTGGGCCTTTATGAATTAGCACTGAGATGTCTGGGAGGGGTGGTTTTGAAAATTTATTTGAAAGTTTATAAAAATGGAAGATGGGTGAAACACAATTATATAAACATTACTTTGTGCAGCCAGAAGTTGAACTTAGCAGATGAGTATATATCAGTGATACTTCTGTTGTTTATTTATTTTTAAATACACATTTTAAAGATGTGAAACACAGGAATGGGGTCCAAACTCTTGGCTTACTGTCCTGGATCTTGCCCTTATTAGTGCTGGGATTCAGGCTAGGTGATGTAGCTTTTATTTTTGTAGAATTAAAATCACCCACTTCCTAAATTTTTGTTAGGATTAAATGATATAGCGCATATCAGTGCTTCCCAACTGTGGTGATTTTGCTTCCCTGTGGACACTTGACAATATCTGGAGACGTTTGTGATTGTCCTGACTGGTGAGGGGTTTGGTGCTACTACCATTTAAAGGGTTGAGGCCAAGGTTGCTGCTTGTCATCCTGCAATGCACAGGACAGCTCTCTATAGCAAAGAATTATCTGACCCCCAAATGTTAAAAGTATAGAACTTGAGAAATGCTTGTGAAGATCAAGTCTGGTAACAGACAGTTCCTCCCACATGGACCTGTTATTCATTCAGGGCTCTTTGTGTGGCAGACACTGTGCCAAGAGTTTTCCATACTTTGTCTGTGTCCTCACAAGCCTACAGTATGAGATTATTGAAAATCAAGGCAACAATGTCTTCCTCAAGGTCGTAGAGTGCTGAATGGCAAAATCAAGATTTGGAGTAAAGCCTGTAATAGCTCCAAAGCACTTTCTACAAACTTGCTTTCTCCAGGTTAAAATATTTACTGCCACTGATTCTTTGCTTTAGGTATTTGGAAGAACAAATGAAAGTAAGCATTTAAGCCTAATTTATCAGATACTGTGAGCAGAGCCTGCCCACTCTATTGTGTTTCTGTCCATATACTGTGCCCAGCTAGTCAGAGGATGTTGGTTTTCTGGCTGAAGCTGACCACTGTTATTGAACCTCTGATCCTTCCCTACTGCCTACTCAGGCCAGGCTTCCAGATCACGGACAAATGTTCACATCTGTAATCATCACTCCCTAGTGCAGTGAAAGGCTTGGCAGCTCTGTGAGCTATGCCCTGCCTTCATTGTTTACGGTAATTGCCTCAAGAAAGAAGCAGGTCACAGAGGAATAGTGGAGTGCTTGATTCCCAGAGGAACTCTTCGCTGAGAACTACAAGGGTTGGACAATGCTTACAAATGTGTTCCTGCAGAAAGGCAGACAGGAACTGTGGGATAGCCCGCATCTCGACACTGACTATGAAAGCTTGTTGTGTGTCTTCTCTTTCTCTAGGGAATAGTCCAAGAGGTAATGTAGTTTCTTTCTGGGACCCTGTAGACCTGGCACTCTGTGTACTCCATGGCTTATGTGGTCAGCTAGAAAAGTAGAGGGAATCTTGCTGAGACTACCTCTGTCTTGAACAGAATAAAAGAAAACCTCAAGTAAATCTTCATGTAGATTAGGAAGTGTGGACTCCAATTACTTCAAAGTGGCATAAGCTTTGATAATGCGTTTCATCAGGATAGGAATTATGAGGTACTCAGACTAATTCTCTGAAATCACAAGGGGAATAAAGAGTTCTAATAGCATGTTACAGTAAGTTGGTGCCCAGGGAGTAGAATGTTATGGTCAACATTAAATTTCCACATCTAAACCATGATTTAAGTATTGATTTTTGGAGAACAAGGATATAACAGTGTGTAGTTCACTCTAAAATGACAATGAATGTGAATTAGTCTTTTGGTAGATAATCCAGAAATACCTTTCTGTGTTTTTCAATTTTTGTTTGGTGTCTGTGTGGAGAAAGAACCCAAATGTCTTAAATGTTGAATATTAGTACTTTCCTGTTTGTATTCAGAACTGCAGTATTTTAACTAAAGTGAATAGTTATCCATTTGTTTTGTAGAAGGAAGAGAAGTAGAAGAAGGCTATTTGAGGGTGCTGATGATAGGATGGGGAGAAGGAATGCAGATAAGCAATATTTTTGGTAATTGAAGTAATCATATTAGAGGTGGCTATTGCGATATACTAATGAAATATACTAGGGTGGAATACTGTACTATACTTTAACAGTATCAATTGGCAATATACATATATATGTACATACAAATATATGCATATATATATCTAATAAGGTTATATAATATAATGCATGTTGTATTATCATACTATACATATACTTATGTATAAATGTATAATGAATATTTAATAATATAAAAAGTATATCATGCATAAGAGACGGAATGGGTTAAATATATGTGATACATAATATTTATATAAGCCAGTTCTGTTTCTTATGTATTATTGCAGAATATTGGATTCATGTAGTGTTCTTGGCATAGCATACAGATTCAATATTGCTGTGTTCTAAAACTGGAATCAATGATTACATTGCTATAATTCACTAACGTGTGGCCAATAAAGTACATCTTGTCATATCCTGAAGTAAAGCCCCAGCACAGCACAAGCTACATTTGAAATGATGTACAAAATCTGAACTTAGAGGACATACACCATAGGCAAGTCCCTTTTATTGATCTGTAAATTAGCGACATGTTCAACAATTGTTCTAAATTGGTTTGTGCTTTTACATTAAGCCTTGTTGCTATTCCATGCAATTTGATCTCATGTCTCAGGGTTTTGAATATTGCTCTGCTAGCTCTAAGAAACATGATGATCTCTGTTGTGCCTTTTACATCCATCTTTGTTTTTTGCGAACATGTGGCAGATCTCAGGCTTTTCCAATGTGTTTGTTGTTTTCTGTGTTCATATCCTGTGAAAGATGAAAATGCTAACCTTTGGATTGGATTCTGAATTTGTGATATGTGGAACCTAAAATTATGAAAACGTTTTCATTTCATGTCATCTATAATCATTGAGATCAATTACCTTCCCTAACAACAGGAAGGCATCATGCATACAAAGCATTTCTTTTTTTGTTTGTTTTTCCTTCAGAAAAAAGTTTCATAGGGAGAGAAGTTTGTGAACTTTTGCACACTTGGAATAAATTCTTGAGGATTCACAATATGTATTAAAAGCCTGGAGGAATCCTTCCAACAATGAAAGCATTGAACTGTATTTAAGCTTGTCTTCTTTCCACTTATTTAATACTGGGGATCCTTCTTTCTTACTGACCTCAGAGGGTGCAGTGGTTCCACTGAAAGCATTTTGGAAGTCCTGAGTGATGCTTATATCATCAGATAAAATGATTACTCCAGGTATGGCATGAGAATAGCATAGTACTCCTTTGTATCAGAAACTTTTAAAACTCAGCATTTCTTTTCAATAGTCTGTGAGCTAACATCAAGTCTAACAAGTGATTGACGTAACCTTTCAATAATTATTATTTTCATTATGTAAATGTAAAGTTTCCCCACAGCTCAAATGACATTTTTTCAATTTGCTTTCTTTGTAAGCTGAATTTCCACAAAGCACTCTGGGAAATTCCAATCATGCAGGGGCTAAAAAGAGTTGACACAGGCTGCAGGCCACTGCTGTGTATTCATCTAGCTAGGAAAGGATAATGAGGATAGAGTTTCTCAGTGTGCTATTGAGCAAGGCTGTGTGTGTCGCATGGGGCATCCACCCTTGGGCTGGTGGAAGATGCGTTTATTATTGCAACACTTTTCGGTTCCCTTTAAATATTATATGTGGTGGTGATTATTGTAGTGGGCATCCATCTCAGCCAAAACAGTTAGATGTGCAAGATATGTAATCTTCTTGGTTTTTCTTTAACTTCGTTTGATTATTTATTTTGAGCCCTTCTTACCACAAAATCTCTGATTTTTTTCTTTGGGGAGCTCACCTTTCTTCAGTTGTCCGTTCATGCTGGTCATTACTTAGCTAACCTGACAGGCTGGCTAGTGAATCTCTCTAGAACTTCTGCCTCATGCTTGGTCATTTATGATACTTTCCTACTGTATGGAACCCTGGGATCCCAGTAGGTACTCAGTGGCCTAGGCTTGCTCTACCCAATACCCTAGGCAGTCATTCACTCCCTGGTGATGCAAGTTTCAGGGTCTCTCTCATTGAGACCACGTCTCTATTCTGATCAGTGTTGCTCCAGGGAGGTGAAGGACAGAGAGAAAGTTTTTTGTTTTTAACTGTTGTTTGTTTGTTTTGAGCCAGGATGCACATGGCAAAGGAAGAAGATCTCTTCCTCAGTAATACCCAAGATAACTTTTCTAATGGACCTAGCTGCTGGCAACATAAAAGCCAGAGGTTTTTGTTGGCAATGTTGGCTATGTTCATCTCTTGGCTTAGTACATCTCTTCTCTGAGAACATGAGCATGGGCCACTGATGATCCATTTAAAAGAGAAAGGGAGAAAAGAGAAGAATCGGGAGGAAGGAAACAAATGTATAGATTAATATTTCAAAATATCTTCCACCATCTTTTCCTAATAAATCTTGTGTTTCTATGACTAAAATGTATTCCTTACATATTTCTATGATCCTCTAACCCCACATGGAGGTGAGTACTAGGTCTCTGACCCAAATTCTACCCTTCAGAACAATAATTTCACTCAAAGCCTCACTAGGTGTGAGCATGAAGACATTTTCTACAGAATCTTCCAGGTTCCAGATGGGAGCCTGCATCCTGATGGATTTCTTGCTGCTACTTGGATCTCTCTAGACTTCTGGTGATTTCCTCCTTAGACAGAGGAGTGGTGCTTGTTAATAGCCTTAAACTACACCGTCTCCAGGTTCTTCCAGTCTTAGATAGTTTCCTGGATATCTGAGAATCTAATCATGTCGACAATCCCTAAAATGATTATATTCTTTTTTTTTTTTCATTCCTTCTACCAATTTTCCTGGAAATATCCAAGGACTTTAAGGCACCTGTGTATTCTTTCTGAGATTAATCTACTTTGTAAGACTGCTTTGAGACCTCGTGGCATGATTTCCTGTATAGTGTTTTGTGCATTGCCGCTGCTGCTGTTATGATGAACCTGCAACCACCATGGTAGTTTCATCTTTTGCCACTTTGTAGGTTTTCTAGTACAGTGGTCTCTCCTTATCTGTGGTATCCAGTGGATACCTGAAATGACAAATAGTATCAAATCCTATAAGAGTATGTTTTTTCTGTATGTACCTATGCTAAAGTTTAATTTATAAATTAGGCACAAAAGAAATTAACAATAATTTCTACTAATAAAATAGAACAGCTGTAATTATATACTGTAATAGAAGTTATGTGAATGTGGTCTTTCTCTCTCTCTCTTCCTCTCTGTCCTAACACCTTTTTGTACTGTTTCACCCTTCTTGTGATGATGTGAGATGATAAAATGCCTATGGATGTGATAAAGCGACCATCAGCCCAATGGTGTGGTGAGTTTCCAGTGGTCACATCACTCCAACAATATTTGGGTATTAATCTGCTCCCTACGATGCTATTTTTTCTAGCTTCGGTAATGTGCAATATTGATTAGACACTTACCATGTGTCAAGTGCTGGGCTATGTCTGGGAGCACAGTGGTGAATGGGACCAAACTGTTTTTGTCATCATGGAGTTTAGAGTCAAGTGGGAGAGACAAGTATTAAACAATGAATTATACAATTAGATCTGTAATTGAAGAGTGAATATTTTCTAGGATAATAAAGTGCTGTCAGATCATAGGGAAACATTTCCTACAGAAGTGCCTTAAGATCCAAAAGGTGGGTGGGAATTAACTTTGGGCTCTAGGGGCAGGCTGCCCAGGTACAGGAGGGAGCTTGGGAAATTTGTGCAACCAGAATGGTCAACGTGACAAGAGAACCTTGACAGAAGCAGGAAACTAAGTGGGTAGGATGGGACCCGATCAGGCAGTCACTTGTATGTCAGGTTAAGAATATTGTTTTGCATGGAAATGACATCCAGATGACACATAGCACCCAAAGTGGTAAACAATTGAATTACCAAAATATATTTGACTGCAATTGAAAAAAAGAATTGATGGCAGGGGCAGAGTGGAGCAGGACAGTGGATTCTGGAAGGCCAGACAGGAGACTACTCCTTTTATCTATGCAAGAGAAGGCATTAGTCTGAGCTAAGGTGGTGGCAATGAGACGGAGAAGCATGAACAAATTGGAGTGATGTTTAAGAGGTAAAGCTGGTGGGCGATTGGGCTTGATCTTGGTAAATCTTCATGAAAGTCTTTAGCATGTCCATTAGACTAGAGAGGATAAATCGGTATCTTTAGTTATTGCTAGGTAGAAAAAAATATGATTATGCCATGATACTGCTGTTTCTCAGATATTTTTTGTAATATAGTAAGTTGGAAATTATTTTCCAGACAGCAAGAGTAGATCCCAAATAGTCTTAGAATTGCTGTTTCAAAATAGAGATGATAATTATTCCTTTGAAAAATGAGGTAATGCCGGGCTCGGTGGCTCAGCCTGTAATCCTGCGCCTTTGGGAGGCTGAGGTGAGT
>NW_007232417.1:88634-100539 GCF_000164805.1 Carlito syrichta
AGGATCGCTGGAGCCCAGCAGGCGAGGCTGCGGTGGCCGGGAGCAATCACTGCTCTCCAGTCTGGGCGGGAGAGTGAGTCTCCAACTCAAAAAAAAAAAAAAAAAAAAAGAAAGAAAAATGAGGTAAACTAAATGTTCTTTCCTCCAAAAGGCAGTTAGTACTTTGCTTCCTCTCACTTGTACATCTTACAAATATCTGCCGCTAGAAAGAGAGACATGCTCAGAAGCAGATATAGCCCATGTAACTATTACAGTGGTGGTTTTCTTGAAGTTAAGGAAAATATTACCTTGGGTACGGTGTTGTGAAATTTTTATCCTAAGCAAAATTAATTCTTGAGTTGCCTAATGGTAAGTGAAATGCTCGCATGTCTTCCACCTTTTTGTTTTATGTATTTTTAAAGCTTGAATAGTCTCAACATTGCTACCTTCCCTTGACCTCTAGTAGACAAGATAAACAGGCCTCTTTTATCAAGTCCAACATTTATTGATCATTCACTGTGTAAATAGAACTTTATTCTATTTTTTGATCAGAGACACAGCTTAACATTTTTAGCCTCCCAAGCACGTGTTCCAGTTTGCTTTCTATGTGGTGTAATGCAAACAGATTCTACCCCTCCTGAAGTGTAGTTAATGTCTGGGCTGCCTGTGAGCTGAGGGAGAAAGTCCTTCAGGAGAGCAGTGTGCGAGACTCCGCTGGTCTCTGTTGCCTTTTCCACTGAATTGATACAAAACAGATAGGTAAATAATTCTGTACCTCCTCGCCAGGGAATCCAGAAGGTTTAACTGTAAGAGGGTTTATTGTAAGTCAATGTTGAATGGAGCCATATTTATGGGATAAGAACACCTCATAAATATCTCTTGACAAGTATCAGAGTCCCAGGAGGCCTGAGGCCATCTCTGGTGCCAAGTCATTGAACTGGGACAGAGATAGAGGCAGGCACTTTGAGCAGGAGAGGAGTGCCAGGGCCCTTGGCCCCTCACAAAAGAGACTCCTTTCTTAATATATTTTACCCAATGGGCTTGCAAGCGTCCATTTGGTCAAAGGATATCACTGCTAAAAGTAGTTAAACTGCAACTGTTGTGAAAAAGGTGTAGAGTGAGGCAGAGCTGAAAAGGCCTCCTGAGCTGTTTACTTGGAACGCGTTCTTTGATCTCATGCATTGGTGTTCTCACCTAGCAAAACAGAACGGTATCAATAATGTATATGTGGTATTGGGAAGATGATAGTGGGTGTTCAAAGAAGAAAAGTGATGCCTATTACTATGATTGCTATAGTGATTCTAGGGACCCATAGTTTCTGATTGAGACCTGAGGGTTCCTTCCTGCACCTTGCTGGATGAACTTAGCAGTAGCTTAGCTGATGTTCTCAAGCATACAAAGGTGGAAAGGATCCCATTTCATATCATAAATTGTGAAGGGCCCCTAAAAGCAGCTGTCTATTCCAGGTCTAGGAGGCTGAAGAATCTCAGCAGTAACAAGCAGTTTGTTGCTTGTGTTACATGAGTATTTATGTAATTTCCACTTGTTTATTCTGGGTTTTTTTTCCTCTCTTACCTCATCCACACCTTAGATTGCATACTTATAGAGCTCTTATTCTTCCTTTGCAGTCTTAGAGCTGTTATACTAGAAACCAGCATGAGAGAATATCAATATCAATGGATTGAGTGTCTGGAAATGGATTTGTCAGCCCTGTTTCTGCTCCAAATGATTGTATGACCTTGGGCCAGTCATTGAATTTGTCTAGGCTTTATTTCTTCTGATGGAAACTGTGGGCTGTAAGATTCTCTTTTTACTCATACATTCTGGGAGGTTAGCAGGGTGTAGGTTTTAGTGATCCTAAAAGACCCACTTGTGTCAGAATGTTGTGAAGTATATGAGGTTTGAGAGTCTCTAATTTTAGGCTTTATGATTTTTAGAAAGTAGAATCCAAACCAGAAATATTGATAAACAATTTTTAAAAGGTGGTTTTCTGTCTCTGTAACGTTTGCATTAGCAGATGAGTCGTTCAGATATATTTCTAATCTGCTTTGCTGTCAAGCTACTTTTAATGGATGCTCTAGCCACTGGCGACTAATAATTTGTAATCGAAAATGATAAGTAACAGAGGCACTTTGCTTTTCAGTCAGAAGCATCTGTCCACAAGATGAAATGGATTTACAATGTGCTATTAGTGCCAAACAAAAACATAATCATACAGAAAGAGTTGGGAACGGCAGCAACAATACTTATGCTTCCTTGAGGTATAAATATTCCATCCAAATGCTCTGTGGTAGGCTCCTATGAAATCATGAACTGCCTTCACAAGTAAATCTTTATACCTATGAGAATGAAGTTGTGTTTGGTGGCTCTTAACTTTTACTGTTAAATTTTCTAAAGAAATTTATTGGAATACTTTATCACACATATCCTTCAGGCCATGAGTGTGTTATTTGAGAATAACTTTAGTATTAATGAAGGATTTTTTTGGTTCTTGTAAATGAAATGCAGTGCAATGAAAAATTTTTTTTCCAAAAATTTTCAGTGCAATGAAAAAATTTTTTTTCTAAAAATGTAAGAAAGATTAAATTCTTTCTCATTTTAAATTTGTTCTATATTTTTATATTCTCTATTTTGTTTTCTTAGTGTTATCTGATGCATAGCTTAGTAATGTATATATCTAATAAGCAGGTTTTCTTTGAGAGTTTAGAAAGTCTTGAGAGCATCCTCTGCTAGAGGAGGTTATTGATTATCATGATAGATTTAGAAACATAGACTTGGAAGCTCTCATCTCTTCTTGTTGCTGTCAGTGTACCCACCTCCAGTTCTCCCTCTCAATTTCTGTGTTGTTGCTTTAGATCTAGCGAGCTTTGGAAAACCAAAGCATTATGGTTGTTAACACTATGTACAAAGTAAGCATAGATAGGCCTGAAGAAAGGACCCAAGGTCCTCTTCATGAGTAAATTGGCATTACAAATAGTGCACAGATTTGGTAAATTAATGCCTTATTTATTTTTATATTCTCAAGGTCTAATACACTGCCTATTAAGTAGTAGGTACTGAGTAATTGTTCTAATGAATGAATGCTCAGATGCCACTTTTTTCTATTCTTTAGGTTCTTAGATATATTTTTTAAAGTGGATTTCATAGATAAGCATCTACGAAATGAGAGGTTTTACACTATTTTGTTACCTCTTTATTTCATATTTTAAAAAGTTTTTATAGATACATAACTGTTGTACATATTTATGAGATACATGTGATATTTGATATAAGTATACAGTGTGCAATGATCGAATCAGAGTAATTGGGATATCTATCACCTCAAACATTTATCATTTCTTTGTGTTAGAGAGGTATTACTTTAATTATTTTATAGTCAATGCAGAAACTTTTTGAGAAATGAAAGTTACTATATCAATATGTTGGAGGCAATACATTTTACAGGTAAGTCAATGTTGTTCTATATCAGATTTTGTAATTCTGAGGTTTATGAGTACTTTGGTATAGTTATTATCCACAAATAATTTGCTTAAGTTGTTAAAGCTCTACATTATTATTCAACTCATCCCTCAACCCCCCTGTCAAAGTTAAAACTAAAACAATGTCAGGATAATAAAAGTTATGGCTGGGAAAAATGAATAATAGGGCAAACATCTCTTCCTCTTGCAAATATGGCATTAAATCAGGGTTGCCACCTCAAACAGTGGCCAGTATGTGCAAAGGCTGTGGAGAGTGTATCCATTTTCATTGTCCTCTAGAGCGCCCTTTTTCCTTTGTTGCAGGCATCTTAGTGAACACTACACATAAAATTCAGGCATCCAGCATGCTGTCTTAAATGTGATGATTTAGATGGGATAATACATTCATCTAAGCTAATTCAGTTAAAGATAACTTAATTAAGAGAATAAAATTTGCCAGCACTTTTCTGCTTCTAAAAGAATATTACATTAGGGTGTATTATATTTGCACTTTCTGCAGAAATACAGGCAGGGAAAAATCACAGCGTCTTAAATGTGAATGTGACCTGAGAGTTCATCAATGCCACCCTTCTACGTTGAGATAATTTATTTCCAAGCCAAAATTGTAATGTGTTAATTAAAACTCGTGCAGCTTAAAATACTTCATTTATTCAATAGCAACCGTATGCATCTCACAGAAAGGACAGTAAGTCGCAGATAGATGACTTTTTACATTGTGTTTGCCCACGTAAACATATACAGAACCACTGTGCACGCTACATCATTGAAGTGTTTCCTGAGAATGCAACCAGCATGAATTTGGTTTAAAAGCCATATTGCTTCAGTAGTTCAACTTTTAATCCTTCAATTGTTCTAAATTTCGTTTTATTTTTTATTACTTAGTGCCTGTTTTTTTCCACTAGGCATATACAATGATTGATATTTTAAAACATTGTTTCTTATATATTGCTTTAAATATTTCATGTATTTATTCTGAACATAAGCAGGTTTTATATATGTGGTAAATTTAAAGACAATATTCTTCCTTCTTCACATAATTGCTCACATTTTAAATATTTCCTTCTATTTCTGAACTTGGACAAGAGATGTAAGGTTTCTCAAACTGCCAGTCACCTTTTACTTCAATATGCATACTTTTTCTGAAATGGCAAAACCCCTCAGGGCTGTGTGATTTTCACTAATGTATGTATTGAAAGTTCATCACCAAATACAACTGAATAAGTCATGGAACATATTTTCTCTCCATGCCTGAGAAATGCAAATTGTTATAGGTCAGTTGCTGAAAGGTCTCATCTCCATCTCATAAATCTTGTTTGTAATTTGTTTTTCATTTAATCCATGCATACACAATTCACTTTGCATTTCCTTGTTATTTACATGTTTTTTGATAGCCTCAAAGTTTGCTTTAACATGAAGAGGAGCTATTCTCACTTGACTCTGCCCTTCTAAATGTACTGTCTAAAGTTTATTTTTTTATTTTAAAGATGTAGGGTACAATTCAGGATTAGGCATACAAGTGGTTATCATACAGGTAAAATTTGGGCCTCCCTTTGGTCCCTGCTTTGCCTGGTTTGAGATCAGGTACCCTTATTGATGTTGTGACCCACCGCCCTCTCCTGGCAGCATCCCACTACTACCAATTGCTTTCTTTCAGTATGATGGTAAATGTGTCAGGGTTTGCTTATGAGTGAGAACATGTGATACTCAGTTCTTTGCTTCTGTGATAGATCACCGAGCTGTAGACTCTAAATCCATCCAAGTTGCTGAGAAGTCCATGTGTTTGTCCTTCTTTATGGCTGCATGATGTTCCATTGTGTGTATATGTACCACATTTTAAAAATCCAGTTCAGTTTTGATGGGCAGCACTGCTGTTTCCATGTTTTTGCTATTGCGAACAGTGCTGCAATAAACATGTGGGCAGGTATCTTTTTGGTAGAATGCTTTGAGTTCCTCAAGGTATATTCCCAGTAGAGGAATTGCTGGGTCATATGGAAGGTCAATTTCCAGTTCTTTTAGAAATTGCCACACTATTTTACATGTCTAAAGTTTATAAGCGAACATGTGCCTTACCTCATAAGAGCCACTAGCCTACATCTCCTAGATGAGAAGAAAGAAGTCATTGCTTACATATTATCTTCACTACTTGGTATAACCATATCCAAAGGACTATTAACCAACAAATGGGAGATTATGGCTAAACTGAGAACATCTGCAGTGGTAGCAATTTTAATATCTTAATAGTTATACTTAACCTTCCAGTGATCTATGAAAAATTTTGCTATGGGTAAAATTCTGCACTTAATCTTAACTATAAGACTGAGAAGCAATTATTTGGTAAAATTCTGTAGAGAAAGAGAATATGAAAGCTAAGGAAAGGATAATAATTTACATTGTTTAAAATGGTCTTGATTTGAAATAGAAAGAAAGTTACTTCAACTATTTTGAAAGTAAGTGGAGAAATTATAACAAAAAGCAGTATTGCAATGATAAGAGAATGTGTTTGTTAAATGCTTTAAAAGTAAGTACAAGCATCACTTGGTAAGATGATTTAAATAAATTAAATTTAATATTAACTTTGATGATTGATTGGAAATAGCTCAACTTTCCTGATCTTACTTTCTTTAATCCACACAAAAAATTCTGAGTGGAAAATTGTGTGTATTTAATACCCAAACAAATAGAGATAAATGGTCAGCCATTATTAAAACAACAAAAAAATACCAGTGCTTTAGAAAAAAGTTTCTTTAATTTTGTCGAATAGGTATTTTATATCATTCAAGACTGATGTTAGATTTTAAAAGTTTGTTGTAATTGTATATATTTCTGAAATATTTCCTTATTGAGTAACTTTGGGGATTATTTTGGCAATAATACAAATTTGCATGACATGAAGAACAATGGAAAGAATACTTAAACTGAAACTGCTCCAGAACATGGGGACATATTAAGCCTTCTGTGACTTTACTTTCAAGTTGCAAGAAGCATCTCAATTTTCAAAGTACAAAATTATGGGTAATCTAGAAACCCATAAGCAGAATTGTGGGTGGCTGATTAAATCAGCTTGTGTTAAGATCACCACTTTCTAAGTGTGTTCTCTGTATCATAAGCAGAATATGTTAGAATGACACACTTTGGGAAGGCAGTGGGCAAAGTCAGGGGCATTTTGGTGAGTAAAAGCTGACTTACTCCTACGAAACCTGTCCTTTTTCAGCAAGAGAAGTCTCTAGAATGTGGGCACTAAAAGAAGGTGAGGATGTTTATAGTCTATGTTAATCTCTCTCACGAAGTGATAGAAGACATTGGCATGATAGCCTGACACACTGTTGCCAAGAATGCTCGGTTTATATGGCCAAAACAAGGATGTGAGAGAGAACTGAGATGACTGTATACATTAGAACCAGACACTGTTGTCCTACTAAAGGGACAGACCCTTCTCATAGCATACGGCCCCAAATGCAGATACCTGTTTCTATGGCGATGTATATGTCTTTTTCTAAATGCACGTGACTGCATATATGTCTACTGTTTCTACGTATGTAATGGACACAGATGAAAATATATTCCATGAAATAATTAAATGATATTTTGGGTAACTGATCCAATTAGAGAAAAGAGATAGAGCCTGTGTTAATTAATATGTCTCTCAGGGAGTGAAGTGGCTTATGTTCATCACCGTCCTGGTATAAGGACAACAGTTACTCAGTTAAGCTAATATAATTCTCAGGTTGTGATGACATTTAGTAAAAAGTGAAAGGGGAAAACTGTTTTTTGTTTTTGTTTTTTTTCCCATTGACACAAAATATGATTACTTACTGTCCTTATAGAAAGATGTATAATCAGCCTTCTAGTAAGGCTGGCTGGTATGTCTGTCAATTAGATGCAAAAAATGTGAAAAGCATCAATGGGGGGCTCCCTCATCTGTCCATTTCTTGAACTTGTTCCCATAAAAGCCAATTAGTTAATTAAAAGATCTGTCATATGCAAGCTAATGTTGGAAACTTTACCTGGAGTCTATACCCATCAGAAATAAAAATGGGTAGACTTAAAAGATTTTAGGGGCAGAATTTCCACAGACAATTTGGTGCTGCTGCTTCTTTTATTACCTTACTTTTTCCCCCTGCATCAGATTTTTTCTTTCATCTGATTAATTCATTCTGCAAGCACTAACAAAGACTGAGGACAAGAATTTAGAAAATGAAAATATATTTATGATACTTTGGCACGTTAAATTTTTAAGAATATTTCTCTTCTGAGCTTCTTAAGGTATGAGCTGAGTGATTGGAAATATGAAAAATCCTACTTTATTAAAATCCTGGCTTTAGGGCTTTTCTTTTAGATGAAGCACTGCTTAAGTAGAAAGTGTTAATATTGAACTTGATATATCGACTTTGGAACACAATAATTAAAATGGCACCAATCACTTATTAAATGTGTATGTCTACTTGACACCACATTATATCATTGATCCTCAGAACAACTCTACAAGTTCATGCTTTTATTATCTTTTACCTTATATAGGCAAGGGACCGAGGCTTAGAACGTTGAAGTTATTCATCCAAGTTTGCACTGGTGATAGAATGGGTATTTTAGCAATAGCAAACCAATGCAAAATCCACATTCTGAATCACGATGTTACAGTGTTGCCATTCCACCAAAATTTGTAGTTTCATACTGGTTGTGATGGGAAGTGCGTTGATTGACCTCTATTTTCCTGTGAATTGCTGAATGTCATCACAGCACACGCTGAATGTAATGAATGCAGCTGACATCCTTGTTTTTCTGCCTGTAGGTCCCTGGGGAAGGTGTACAGGAGACTGTGGGCCGGGAGGAGTCCAGAGTCGGGCAGTGTGGTGTTTTCATGTTGAAGGGTGGACCAGTCACCTGTCTAACTGTGATGAGAGCAACAGGCCTCCAAAGGAGAGAAGCTGCTTCCGAGTCTGTGACTGGCACAGTGACCTCTTCCAGTGGGAAGTTTCCGACTGGCACCACTGTGTGCTTGTTCCTTACGCCCACGGCGAAGTCAAGCCTCGGACTGCAGAGTGTGTGACCGCTCAGCATGGACTGCAGCACCGGACGGTGCACTGCATTCAGAAGTTGAACAGAACTATGGTTGCAAATGAAATATGTGAACACTTTGCCCCTCCACCCCCGGCAGAGCAAGCTTGCCTCATTCCCTGCCCCCGGGACTGCATTGTGTCTGAGTTCTCACCATGGTCCAAGTGTAGCAAGGGGTGCGGGAAGAAATTGCAGCATAGAACTCGTGCCGTAATTGCTCCCCCGCTCTATGGCGGCTTGCAGTGTCCAAATCTGACTGAGTCCAGAGCCTGTGATGCTCCCATTTCCTGTCCTCTTGGGGAAGAGGAATATACTTTTAGCCTTAAAGTTGGACCATGGAGTAAATGTAGACTGCCTCATCTTAAAGAAATTAACCTAAGCGGAAGAACTGTTCTGGATTTTAGCTCTGATTCAAACGAGCAAGTCACCTTTAGACATCAAAGTTATAAAGCACATCACCATTCCAAGTCCTGGGCCATAGAGATAGGTTATCAAACCCGGCAGGTTTGGTGTACAAGAAGTGATGGACAAAATGCTATGTTAAGGTAGGATGCCTTCGGTGCTTGTATCTTTGATTCACCTACAAAATTTGATAATGCCAGTTTATTAAGCTTCTTTGTGACTTCCTACAAGGGGAAAATTGTAATACGGTTTATGATTTGCGTTTTTACAGGTTTCACTTAGAAAATTTTCACTTTTACATAGAATTTTTATAGTTAGGGCAGGCAGTGCTCAAAATTCTTGTGTGATTTAGAAGTGCAATTATATAGGATAAGTCATATATTTTCTCATTTGTCAAGACAGCAACTAGTATAAAAATAGGTGTTTTGTTACTGCGGTAATGGAAGACTAAATGTTTTTTTGCAATGATAAAATGTGTTTATTCTCAAATTTGGGATATGAAGTGTGTTTATATTTATTGTTCAGGATGTTTTTACTATTAATATTTATTTTTGCAGTTGTTTGCTTACTTTTTTTTTTTTCCACCATTAAGAAGATTCCTTTACATCTAAGTTGTGGATTTTTTTGTATTAGTAATAATACCAAAAAGTTAGTTCAGAAGTGCTTTCTTTGCATTGCTTTGATAAAAAATGTTGCATCAGCAGTAATTAGAGTTACCAGCTTGTAGAATAAATAAACTGTTAAACAGCAATAATTTAGATTTCAAAATTGCTTATAATTGTATTATTTTAAATTTTAATCGAAAACATCATAACATAAATGCATAGAAATGTGTTGAAAGTAGTATTTATTTAAGTTTTCTCCAGAAGACGTTAACTGGAGCATTGGTATATTACTAAGTTTTTTTCAAGTTCAATTGCCTTTCAAAAGTACTTAAATTCCCAAACAATGTAATGCTCGTCTCTAGAATTAATCATTATCATCAGTTGCTGCTTTCTTGGGATCCACAGCTGACTGAGAGACGCCCAGAAGACTACCATTGCTATTTATGAACAAAGTGATGTGATGATTTTTTTCTTCCATTTGATTTCACAAATGAGTATATTTTATCTTTGATGCTTCATTCTGATTTATGCCATAGGCAATTGGCAAGTCCGTTGAAGAGTGATTTGTGGCTTTTTATTGCCTACCTCCGTGAAGCCCAAAAAATTAAACAAATGATTTGTGTGATTTGTTTGAATTTGTATGGGATTCTGTAAAAACATTGTTTTCTTAATATTCCATACTGTATTGCTACAGTGAGCATTGCATAGAATCTTTTCATTTCATTTCATTTTGTTTGCTTGCTTAAGCCATGTTTTTCTTCTTCTTTTTTAAAAAATAGATTTTATTCGTTAGGTCAATTTTTAGTTTTCAGAAATACTAAGTAGAAAGAAGTACAGAGAGTTCCATATGCCCACTCACTGTCCCAACACAGTTTCTCCTGTTACTAACACCTTGCATTAGTGCGATACTTTCTTAGTTTGGGAATGTGTTATGTACTCAGTGTTTGTGCCTTTCCTCCAAATTCATATGTCGAAATTATAACCCCAAATGTGGTGTTTTTAAGAGCCATAGGGCCTTCGGGAGGTAATTAGTTCATGAAGACGCTGTCCTCAGAGATGGGAGTAGTACTCTTATAAGAGGCATGAGAGTTTCCTCTCATTCTCATGTTGACAGGCGAGGAGACAATGTGGAGTTGGCAGTCTGTAACCCACAAGAGAGACCCCACTGGTATCTGGCCATGCTGGGACCCAGGTCTCAGACTACCAACCTCTAAAATACCATATATTGGAGACTTAAACAAGATAAATTTATTTCCACATTTGGAGGCTGAAAAGTCCCAAATCAAGGTATGTGGTGATTTAGTTCTTGTTGAAGTCTCTCTTCCTGGCCTGCTGATGGTCATCTTACTGTGTCCTTGCATGGTGGGAAGGTAAGATAGATAGATAGATAGAGAGAGAGAGAGAGAGAGAGAGAGAGAGAGAGAGACTGACTGCCATGTTTTGTTTTTCTTCATGATCCAAAGTTCTCACCTCTAAATGGGAGGCTTGAGTTTCAACATTTGAATTTGGGGGAACACAATTCAGTCCACAGCAGAAACATTTAGTGTAATTGATGAGCCAATATTGTTACATTATTATTACCTAAAAACCATAGTTTATATTAGGAATCACACTTCATACTATATATTCTATGGATGTGACATGTATAATGATATGTACCCACCATAATAGTATCATACAGAGTAGTTTCACTACCCTAACAGTCCCCTTTGCTCCATCAACTGATCCCACCTCCCTCCCTCAGTACCAATGATCATTGTACTGTCTCCATAGTTTAGCCTTTTAAAAAATGTCAGAGTTAGAATCATACAGTATATAGCCTTTACTGATTGACATCTTTTACTTAGCAATGTGTATTTAAGTTTTTGTTATGGCTGTTTGTAACTTGATAGCTTATGTTTACATCACCGAATAATAGTCCATTATGTGATACTACAGTTTGTTTATACACTCACGTCTTGAAGTACATCTCAGTTGCTTCCAAGTCTCAATATTTATGAATAAAGCTGCTATAAAAATTCATGTGCATATTTCTTGTGAACATAAGTTTTCAGCTCATTTGAGTAAAAAGGAGTGCAATTGCTTTATAACATGGTAAGAATATGTTTAGTTTTGTAGGAAACTGCCAGACTATCTTCTAAAGAGGCTGTACCATTTTGCATCCCCACTAGCAGTGAGTGAAAGTTTCTGCTGCTTTACATTCTCACCAGCATTTAATGTTGTCAGTGTTTTGGATTTTTCCCATTTTATTTTTTATTTATTTATTTTTTTGAGTTGGAATCTCACTCTGTCGCCCAGACTGGAGTGCAGTGACTGCTCCCGGCCACTGCAACCTCGACCTGCTGGGCTCCGGCGATCCTTCCACCTCAGCCTTCCAAGTAGCTG